>NC_048571.1:76634795-76899795 GCF_013265735.2 Oncorhynchus mykiss | reverse complement strand
AATATTAGTAACTTAAGTCAGCAGCTCTTCAGTTAATGGAGGACATAGTTCTGTACTGAAACATTGTGTACTGTAATATCTGGGTTTATTTTGCTCCATCACATTTGTTATTCAGTCAGTTCCATTTCCTAGTCTGCTGACATCATGAGAGGGAGAGTCTGGGACCAGAGTTGGGGTGTTTTAATGCACTGTGTGTGTGCCTGCTATTCATCACATTGGACTGTATGTTCATTGGTGTGGTATAACCGAGAGTGTAATGTTTGCTTTCAGGGCTTGACTATACATCGTTTTGGTGTGTGTGTGTGTGTGCCTGCTATTCATCACCTTGGACTGTATGTTCCTTGGTGTGGTATAACAGTGTATAATGTTTGCCTTCAGGGCTTGACCATACATCATTTAGTGCGTGTGTCCTAGAGGTCTTTGGTAATGCTACAGTCTGGAAATACGTACCTAACCTCACCTGTTAAACTGTCACTGACTTCACAGACCGATTGTTATAGATCAACTGGTGACGAAAAGGAGCAAGTAAATCTCTTCAGAAGCTCTTCAAAATCCATGACATTACTAGGGCTGACGCTGTGCCTTTCCAGCACGTTTCCAGTAGCTATGGAGGATGTGTATCCAGGCCAGTACAGCACCGCTCGGCTCTGCTGAGTTTGGCCCTACGGTGTGAATCAGGCCCTGTAGCATTGTGAGTAAACCGATATAAACACACAAATTAGAAATGTAACTACTTTAAAGCTTGTCGTGATATTGTCCACTTTGTTGAACTAACTTTCTCAACAGCCTATCTCTTTACGCTTCTGAAGTTTCAGGGAGTAACTCCTCTGATCATTCCTCTCCTCCTCTCTCATCCTTCTCTCCTTTCATCTGTTCTCTGCCGTGTTGTCGTCCCCTCTCCCAGACGTTATAAATGACTGCTTGTTGTTCCTGCTGTGCCCGAGGCAGAGCTGTTGTCTGCTGCTGGGGAATATTTATTTCTTCCTAGGGCCGTCCCTCATTCACTTCACTACACAGTTCCCTTAACACCATACGTAGCTGGCCTGGCACTCTAGCTCTCACTGTCTGTCTGGTTCTCTCTAGCGCTCTCACTGTCTGTCTGGTTCTCTCTAGCGCTCTCACTGTCTGTCTGGTTCTCTCTAGCGCTCTCACTGTCTGTCTGGTTCTCTCTAGCGCTCTCACTGTCTGTCTGGTTCTCTCTAGCGCTCTCACTGTCTGTCTGGTTCTCTCTAGCGCTCTCACTGTCTGTCTGGTTCTCTCTAGCGCTCTCACTGTCTGTCTGGTTCTCTCTAGCGCTCTCACTGCCTGTCTGGTTCTCTCTAGCGCTCTCACTGCCTGTCTGGTTCTCTCTAGCGCTCTCACTGTCTGTCTGGTTCTCTCTAGCGCTCTCACTGTCTGTCTGGTTCTCTCTAGCGCTCACCCACTTGTCAGTACTCATACTCTCCATAGTGTTCTCTCACTCGCTCTCCTGTTATCAGTACGGTGATTGATATTTTTTATTCAGCCTTCTCTTTAACGTACACATTCACACCCCTTGTAGTGCTGATCTGGTTCAATATGCTTAAAAAGGCTAAACTGATCTAGGTTCAACACTACTCTGAGACTTTATGAATACAAACAAGAGAGCGATGCATGTCTCCCATCTTCCCCAGTGTCTCAGCTGGTTAGTGAGCTGTGTGTGCTCCTATCTGAGGTCCATTATAGAGCTTGATTCATCTGTATACAGTGTTCTGATAGCTTTGTTGCATCACTCACTTACTGCATCAATCACACAGCACGTTGACATGATGAAGATGTCTGTTTAAACACACAGCACCTTGACATGATGAAGATGTCTGTTTAAACACACAGCACGTCGACATGATGAAGATGTATGTTTAAACACACAGCACGTCGACATGATGAAGATGTCTGTTTAAACACACAGCACGTTGACATGATGAAGATGTCTGTTTAAACACACAGCACGTTGACATGATGAAGATGTCTGTTTAAACACACAGCACGTTGACATGATGAAGATGTCTGTTTAAACACACAGCACGTTGACATGATGAAGATGTCTATTTAAACACACAGCACGTTGACATGATGAAGATGTCTGTTTAAACACACAGCACCTTGACATGATGAAGATGTCTGTTTAAACACACAGCACGTCGACATGATGAAGATGTCTGTTTAAACACACAGCACGTTGACATGATGAAGATGTCTGTTTAAACACACAGCACGTCGACATGATGAAGATGTATGTTTAAACACACAGCACGTCGACATGATGAAGATGTCTATTTAAACACACAGCACGTTGACATGATGAAGATGTCTGTTTAAACACACAGCACCTTGACATGATGATGTCTTTTCAAACACACAGCACCTACAGGAGGCCTGTCAAACTGTGTGTGTGTGGACGACAGGCGTTCTAACCAAAAAGCTCCCTCTCATCACACCAAGTCTTTCAACCATCATCAAAGAGCATCTCCCTGTGACTCACAAAACAACTCTCAGGCTTGTAATTCATTCATTATTCAAGGACTAAGCATTCATGAATAAAGATGTTTGTCGCATGCACAGGGAGATGGTTGAATGCTAAATAATGCTTGTTGTTTCTGTTTGAAAATTTGGATTTGGCTTTAGTATGCAAATGAAATAGGCATTTAAAGTACATATTTTCAGTTAAGAAGTCAGTCATTTATTGGTAGCTATTTACTTTGTGTTTTGCACAGTAGCTCGTAACATAAGGGTAGTTAGTGCAATAAATAACAAAAGGCTTCCTGAAACATTTGACTCTCAAATGGCTTCTAAAAATCAAATCAAACTTTATTTGCCACATGCGCCGAATACAACAAGTGTAGACTTTACCGTGTAATGTTTACTTACAAGCCCTTAACCAACAGTGCAGTTCAAGAAGAAGAAAATATTTACCAAGTAGGCAAAAGTAACACAATAAGAATAACAATAACGAGGCTTTATACAGGGGGCACCGGTACCGAGTCAGTGTGCGGGGGTACAGGCTAGTTGAGGTAACCTGTACATGTAGATGGGGGCGAAGTGACTATGCATAGGTAACAAACAAACAGCGAGTAGCAGCAGTGTACAGAAGGGAGGGGGTTGGGAGTCAATGTAAATTGTCCAGTGGCGATTTTTATGAATTGTTCAGCAGTCTAATCGATAGGGAGTAGAAGCTGTTGGTCCTAGACTTGGCACTCCGGTACCGCTTGCCGTGCGGTAACAGAGAAAACAGTCTGGAGTCTCTGACAATTTTATGGGCTTTCCTCTGACAGAGCCTATTATATGTCCTGGATGGCAGGAAGCTTGGCCCCAGTGATGTACTGAGCCGTACGCACTACCCTCTGTAGCGCCTTACGGTCAGCTGCCGAGCAGCTGCCATACCAGGCGGTGATGCAACCGGTCAGGATGCTCTCGATGGTGCAGCTGTAAAACCTTTTGAGGATCTGAGGACCCATGCCAAATCTTTTCAGTCTCCTGAGGGGAAAAAAGTTTTGTCGTGCCTTCTTCACAACTGTCTTGGTGTGTTGGACCATGATAGTTTGTTGTTGATGTGGACACCAAGGAACTTGAAACTCTCGACCTGCTCCACTACAGCCCCGTCGATGTTAATGGGGACCTGTTCGGACCGCCTTTTCCTGTAGTCCACGATCAGCTCCTTTGTCTTGCTCACATTGAGGGAGAGGTTGTTGTCCTGGCACCACACTGCCAGTTCTCTGACCTCCTCCCTATAGGCCGTCTCATCATTGTCGGTGATCACTGTTGTGTCGTCAGCAAAGTTAATGATGGTGTTGGAGTCATGTTTGGCCACGCAGTCGCGGGTGAACAGGGAGTACAGGAGGGGACTAAACACACACCCCGGGCCCCAGTGTTAAGGATCAGAGTGGCGGACGTGTTGTTGCCTACTCTTACCACCTGGGGGTGGCCCATCAGGAAGTCCAGGATCCAGTTGCAGAGGGAGGTGTTTTGTCCCAGGTTCCTTAGCTTAGTGATGAGCTTCGTGGGCACTATGGTGTTGAACGCTGAGGTGTAGTCAATGAAAAGCATTCTCACATGGGTGTTCCTTTCGTCCAGGTGAGAAAGGGCAGTGTGAGTGCGATTTTGAGATTGTGTCATCTGTGGATTTGTTGGGGCGGTATGCGAATTGGAGTGGGTCTAGGGTGTTCGGGAGGATGCTGTTGATGTGAGCCATGACCAGCCTTTCAAAGCACTTCATGCCTATCGACGTGAGTGCTACGAGGCGGTAATCATTTAGGCAGGTTACCTTCGCTTCCTTGGCACAGGGACTATGGTGGTCTGCTTGAAACATGTAGGTATTACAGACTCTGTCAGGGAGAGGTTGAAAATGTCAGTGAAAATACTTGCCAGTTGGTCCGCGCATGCTTTGAGTACACGTCCTGGTAATCCGTCTGGCCCAGCGGCTTTGAATGTTGACTTGTTTAAAGGTTTTGTTCACATCGGCTACTGAGAATGTTATCACGCAGTCATCCAGAACAGCTGGTGCTTTCGTGCATGCTTCAGTGTTGCTTGCCTCGAAGCGAGCATAAAAGGCATTTAGCTCGTCTGGTAGGATCGCGTCACTGGACAGCTTGCGTCTGGGTTTCCCTTTAAAGTCCGTAATAATTTTCAAGCCCTGCCACATCCGGCGAGTGTCAGAGTCGGTGTAGTAGGATTTCATCTTAATCCTGTATTGACACTTTGCTTGTTTGATGGTTCGTCTGAGGGCATAGCGGGATTTCTTATGAGCGTCCGGATTAGTCTGCCGCTCCTTGAAAGCGGCAGCTCTAGCCTTTAGCTCGATGCGGATGTTGCCTGTAATCCATGGCTTCTGGTTGGGATATGTACGTACAGTCATTGTGGGTACAACGTCATCGATGCACTTATTGATGAAGCCGATGACTGAGGTGGTGTATTCCTCAATGCCATTGGATGAGTCCTGGGACATATTCCAGTCTGTGCTAGAAAAACAGTCCTGTAGTATAGCATCTGCGTCATCTGACCACTTCCGTATTGAGCGAGTCACTGGCACTTCCTGCTTTAGTTTTTGCTCGTAAGCCGGAATCAGGAGGATAGAATTATGGTCAGATTTGCCAAATGGAGGGCGGGGGAGAGCTTTGTAATCATCTCTGTGTGTGGGGTAAAGGTGGTGTAGGATTTTTTTCCACCCCTGGTAGCACATGTCACATGCTGGTAAAAATTGGGTAAAACTGGTTTAAGTGTGTCTGCATTAAAGTATTTAGAGAACTTTTCTTAGTGTTATCATGCAAGAAACCCCTACTGCATTTTTTTTCCCCCTTTCGGTGATGTAAAGTAGGCTATTCCAAACCAAGCTGTGGTCAAAGTGCTTATTACAATGGCTGTGTTTAAGGCTAAATTAATGGTAGCGTTATAGCATTAACTGCTAACTCCTAACTGTTAGCCTCAACTTGGTCATATTGATATAGTGGCTGGTATGTTTTATCGTGATGAAAATGACCAGAGCAAAAAGTGGCCCTCAGTCACTTTTTCCAGCTTCTCCCCCCCAATGTCAGCGAAGGTTGCACATTCTTTCCGAATATGTGCAAATGTTTCTCTCTGCCATAATCAGCATGTAAAAACAGAAGCTGTAATTTCCCTCTGAAAGCATAGCTCAATGAAAACACACATTGCTCAATAAAAGCACACAAACCTATGAGTACACACACACGCACGCTCACACACTATTTTGGGGCTTCTTTCACTCTGTCCAGTAGCCAGTGGACTTTGTCCTGGACCTGTGTGTCGTCATGCCTTCGCATGTTGAGACTAGATATCACAGCTTACTGTGACTCACCACGCTCTGAGAAACAAACACCAGTGACATGGTATTACTGTATAAGGTCATAAATGGGGATTTGTCATCTGTTGAGGTGTCAGACTAGTGATCTGTTGAACTTACTGATGGTAATTACTGATGATAGTGTGCCCTCTGCAGAACAGCCCTATTGGTGAGATGTTTAAAAAGGCTGAATAACTAGTTTGCCCATCTCTATCTAGTGTGTGTGTCTGGATTCCCAAGCCTGAGCCAAACACCACCTGCCACGTGTGTATGTGTGAGTTAATGTGGACTGCTGACACAGTGGTACAAACTAGAGGTCGACCGATTATGATTTTTCAACGGCGATACCGATTATTGGAGGACCAAAAAGGCCGATACCGATTAATCGGCCAATTAAAAAAAAAACAACAACATTCTATTAATGACAATTACAACAATACTGAATGAACACTTATTTTAACTTAACATAATACATCAATAAAATCAATGTAGCCTCAAGTAAATAATGAAACATGTTCAATTTGGTTTAAATAATGCAAAAGCAAACTGTTGGAGAAGAAAGTAAAAGTGCAATATGTGCTATGTAAGAAAGCTAACATTTCAGTTCCTTGCTCAGAACATGAGAACATATGAAAGCTGGTGGTTCCTTTTAACATGAGTCTTCAATATTCCCAGGTAAGACGTTTTAGGTTGTAGTTATTATAGGAATTATAGGACTATTTCCCTCTATACCATTTGTATTTCATTAACCTTTTGACTATTAGATGTTCTTATAGGCACTTTAGTATTGCCAGTGTAACAGTATAGCTTCTGTCCCTCTCCGCGCTCCTCCCTGGGCTCGAACCAGCAACACAACGACAACAGCCACCATCGAAGCAGCGTTACCCATGCAGAGCAAGGGGAACAACTACTAGAAGGCTCAGAGCGAGTGACGTTTGAAACGCTATTAGCGCACGCTAACTAGCTAGCCATTTCACATCGGTTACACCAGCCTCATCTCGGGAGTTGATAGGCTTGAAGTCATAAACAGCGCAATGCTTGACACACAACGAAGAGCTACTGGCAAAACGCACGAAAGTGCTGTTTGAATGAATGTTTACGCGCCTGCTTCTGCCTACCACCGCTCAGTCAGATACTTAGATACTTGTATGCTTGTATGCTCAGTCAGATTATATGCAATGCAGGACATGCTAGATAATATCTAGTAATTTCATCAACCATGTGTAGTTAACTAGTGATTATGATTGATTGTTTTTTATAAGATAAGTTTAATGCTAGCTAGCAACTTACCTTGGCTTACTGCATTCGCGTAACACCTTGTGGAGTGCAACAAGAGAGAGGCAGGTCGTTATTGCGTTCGACTAGTTAACTGTAAGGTTGCAAGCTGACAAGGTGAAAATCTGTCCTTTCTGCCCATGAACAAGGCAGTTAACCCATCGTTCCTAGGCCGTCATTGAAAATAGGAATGTGTTCTTAACTGACTTGCCTAGTTAAATAAAGGTATAAAAAAAAAACAATCGGCAAATCAGTGCCCAAAAATATTCCCGATTTCCGATTGTTATCAAAACTTGAAATCAGCCCTAATTAATCGGGCATTCCGATTTTATCGGTCGACCTCTAGTACAAACCTTTCCTTCCTTACCCCTGTCCGGGACTGGTAGTGTTGTATAGCACACTGTATTACTTATAAGGACAGGACATGAGACTGGAGTAGAAATTAACGTGGCCATTGTTTAATGCGTTTCACAGGAAGAACATTCCAAGCATTTCAACGTAATTAAGTAAGGGGGGTTACAGGTGCCCTAAAGGGACAAAACTAGAAATCAATACACAACATACTTTTGATGACTCATAAGGAAAAAGTAAATATTCACTGTTTTGCATATTTTCCTTTTAACATAACAGTTCTGTTAATGTAAATATATGAACTTTTCAGAATAACCTTTTCTAAACTAGGGAAAGAGAGTAAACTGCCCCAGTTCCCAAACTTAACCCTGGGGTGTATTCTGCCCCAATGTCGGAGGTTAGTCTGAACTAAATAGTCAACCTGTCAGGGGGTCGTCTTTCTCTTGCACGGTAATGACGACGTACAGGTGAGTCTACAGTCACATGGTCTCTCAGTCTGAGTGGTGCTGGTGTATGCCCAGACTGGGGTGCAACAGTACTCTGAATAGCCACTCTCGCTGGTTCAGGTGAGTCTAGAGCACTTTCCACACTTGTAGGTTGCTCAGTGGATGTTCAGGTGATGGCTCATAGTCATGGTAGGTCTCTAGTCGCTGATCTTGGTTTGTCACTTGACAGGAGTCATCTCTGAGGTTGGTTCCTGGCAACAGTTGATCCACGTGTCTCCTCCAGATGATGTTTTCCGGTGAGTGAACTGTGTAGGACACAGGACCCGTTTGTGTGACCACTGTTGCTGGTATCCAGTTTGGACATTTGCAGTAGTTCCAATCAAGAACGCTCTCTCCAGCTATGAAGCTTCTGTCTTTTGCTTTGCTCCGTCTCTCCACCTGTGTTCTCTGTTGTCTGTACAACCTGGTTAGTCTTTGGAGGTCTCAGGAGGTTAAGTCACATGTGAAGCTGTCTTTTCATCATGGCTGATGCGGGTGCCACTGGTTGTAGCATGGGGAGTGTTTCTGTAGGTTAACAGGAAGGTGTTTAGACGCCTATTGAGGGAGCCGTTCCCCTGTGATTTTAAAGCTTGTTTCATCGTTTGGACAAACCATTCAGCGAGGCTGTTCGTTGCAGGGTGATACGGACTTGATCAGTGTGGGTGAACTTTTTCACTTGGACAGATGTAACTGGGGCGTTCGTCACTTCCTTGAAGTAGAATATTTCAGCCTGTGAGTGCTCAGTGTGTGTGACAGGTAAGGGAAGCCTTGAGAGGCCGTCTGCATTGCAGTGCTGCTCAGACCTTCTGTACTTAGCAGATAACAATAATGCCCATAGCTGCATGCGGCTGACTGCCGGTGTGGGGACCAAAGATGGAGGTGAGGGGTCTATGGTCCGTCAGCAGTGTGAATCGTTGGCCAAACAGAAACTGATTAAATTTCTTAACTCCAAACACAATGGCGAGTGCTTCACGCTCTATCTGTGCGTAATTGCTCTCGGCTTTACTTAAGGTCCGTGATGCGAAAGCAATTTACCTTTCTTCACCTGATGGCATGCTGTGTGAGACAACTGCACCAATGCCATAAGATGATGCATGACATGCCAACTGTAATGGCAAGTTGGGGTTGAAGTGGGTTAGGGCCTCTGACTGAGCTAAGGCTGTTTCCACTTTCTTGTAGGCCTCCTCACATCTGTCTGTACACTTCCACTGTTTGGTTTTGTTCAAAAGTTCATGCAGTGGCTTTAACATGTTAGTTAGTTTTGGCACAAACTTTGCGTAGTATGTCAGTAGTCCTAAGAATGATCTCAGCTGACTCACGTTCTGTGGGGATGAAGCTTCCGCAACGGCCTTTACCTTTGATGGCACCTTGTGGAGCCCCGAACTGTCAATGACGTGACCCAGGTACTCAACAGAGGGCCGGAAGAACTTGCATTTGTCCCTACGGACCTTCAGACCGTGCTCCTCCAATCTCTGTAGTGTAGCGTTCAGGTTTCTCAGGTGCTCCTGCTCGTCTTTGCCGGTAATGAGTAGATCATCGAGGTAACATTGGACCCCAGTAAGCCCACTCAGTATCTGGTCCATAGCTCTCTGAAACTAGGACAGAGCTGAGGTGATTCCAATGTAGAGTGGTAGCTTTACCTTCTGTTTGTTGAGCTCCACTGTAACAATCACACTTCCTCTCACTGGAACAATCTCTCCGGTGTATGTTTTCAGCGTCATCTTTGTGGGCTGTAGTGTGAGGTGATGTAGTTTCTCCTTGTATACAGCCTCAGACAGCAAAGATATGGCTGCTCCAGTGTCCACTTGAATCCGTACTGCGTTTCCATCCAGTAGCGATGTCACCCAGTATCTGTGTCCATTGTCTGAAATGGACAAAACATACAGTGGGGCAAAAAAAGTATTTAGTCAGCCACCAATTGTGCAAGTTCTCCCACTTAAAAAGATGAGAGAGGCCTGTAATTTTCATCATAGGTACACTTCAACTATGACAGACAAAATGAGAAAAAAAATCCAGAAAATCACATTGTAGGATTTTTTATGAATTTATTTGCAAATTATGGTGGAAAATAAGTTTTTGGTCACCTACAAACAAGCAAGATTTCTGGCTCTCACAGACCTGTAACTTCTTCTTTAAGAGGCTCGTCTGTCCTCCACTCGTTACCTGTATCAATGGCACCTGTTTGAACTTGTTATCAGTATAAAAGACACCTGTCCACAACCTCAAACAGTCACACTCCAAACTCCACTATGGCCAAGACCAAAGAGCTGTCAAAGGACACCAGAAACAAAATTGTAGACCTGCACCAGGCTGGGAAGACTGAATCTGCAATAGGTAAGCAGCTTGGTTTGAAGAAATCAACTGTGGGAGCAATTATTAGAAAATGGAAGACATACAAGACCACTGATAATCTCCCTCGATCTGGGGCTCCACGCAAGATGCTTCGTAAGAAGCATTTCAAGGTCCTGGAGTGGCCTAGCCAGTCTCCAGATCTCAACCCCATAGAAAATCTTTGGATTGAGTTGAAAGTCTGTGTTGCCCGGCAACAACCCCAAAACATCACTGCTCTAGAGGAGATCTGCATGGAGGAATGAGCCAAAATACCAGCAACAGTGTGTGAAAACCTTGTGAAGACTTACAGAAAACTTTTGACCTCTGTCATTGCCAAAAAAAGGTATATAACAAAGTATTGAGAAACTTTTGTTATTGACCAAATACTTATACAAATACTTATTTTCCACCATAATTTGCAAATAAATTCATTTTCTGGATTTTTTCTCATTTTGTCTGTCATAGTTGAAGTGTACCCATGATGAAAATTACAGGCCTCTCATCTTTTCAATTGGGAGAACTTGCACAATTGGTGGCTGACTAAATACTTTTTTGCCCCACTGTACAAAGATTCTTCCCCTTCAGACAGGGTATCACTTTGTTCATCCTCTGTGTGCTCCATTTTATGCGCTTTCTTTTTGTGCTCCCTGAAGTCGCTTTTCCTTTGTTCAGTACTTTTGTTTGATTGTGTCTCTTTGTTTTTACATGCACGTTTGATGTGACCCATTTTTCCACAACTTCTGCAGTCTAAGTCTTTGCACCAACACTCCTCTGTTTGGTGACCTGGTTTCCCACAGCGATAGCATGGCTTGCCACCTCCTGCCTTGTTTTTTTTTACTCCGTAGACACCTTATGCACTTGGGTCGATGCACTTAGCTGTTGTGCGTCATTATTTGCCATTTCTATTGACGTACTCACTTCTATTGCTCTCTGCAATGTTAAGTTACTCTCAGTCAAAAGGCGTTTCTGAAATGCCTCACTGCGCATGCGCCACACTAACCTATCACGTATAGTGTCACTCATTGATTGTTCAGATACTGTAACTGTTTCAATACAGCCACAAGCTGTGAGATTGATTCCCCCTCTTGATTTCTCTCATGAATCTCTATGCAATTATCAGTGGTTTGGGAGAATGTCTTTTTAAGGTAGCCACATATTCATTATATGATTTATCACCAGGTTTTTCAGGTGTTACGATGCTGCGCAGTAGATGTAATTTTTTTCGTCCCATAGCAGTCAAAAATTTTGGCACAACAATTTCTGCTTTAAACATTCATCAAATGTTCCTATATTTCCAACCAATGCAGGCATTTTCGGTTTATTTTTCTTTCTCACACTTTTCAGACGGTCCCTTACTCCCAGACCCTTTTTCTTCTTATTTTAACTCACTTTATCCCGCAGCGAAACTCTTCCTATCCCTCAAGGCTCTCGTTTCTGTGACATCAAAAGTTAGCTAGCATCACTCGACTGGCTAGCTCCACGTTTCGTTTGCATCTTTCTACAGCGAAAAAATGAATAAATGACGAATGTAACTCAGACTTTCTGCCGACGATAATGAGCACAAACGTCGTAATCACCAGCAGACTGGTAGTGTTGTATAGCAAACTGTATTACTTATACAACTAATATAAGGACAGGACATGAGACGGGAGTAGAAATTAACGTGGGCATTGTTTAATGCGTTTCACAGGAAGAACATTCCAAGCATTTCAACATAGATAAGCAAGGGGGGGGGGGGGTTACAGGTGCCCAAAGGGACAAAACTGGAATATCAATACACAGCAGATGGTGTCCATCCACAACATGCAGGGCAGAACAAAAGATGGGCGACGTTGAATGTATTACTCCAGTAGTGGTGTATCCACTCACCTAGCCTCTCACACAACTTCACTCAGAACTGGGTCCTATTCATTAAACACCACATGGAAGAAAACTGACACAGGGATGGACTAATTTAAAATAAAAAAGGTTTTATTGCAAAAAGTTTTGCTACTGTGTTTCCTAATGAATACAACGACCCTAGTGTCTATAACAGGAACAGGCGGTAACTGCATGGGCAGCTCCATACTGGTGTCTATAACAGGAACAGGCGGTAACTGCATGGGCAGCTCCATACTGGTGTCTATAACAGGAACAGGCGGTAACTGCATGGGCAGCTCCATACTGGTGTCTATAACAGGAACAGGCGGTAACTGCATGGGCAGCTCCATACTGGTGTCTATAACAGGAACAGGCCAATGACCACATTTACATGCTTACCAATATTCTGTTTTTGAGTTGACATATTTAAACACCATATACCTTTTACACGTTTTTTCGGTTATGAGAAACCTGGATAAAAGCTTGTGATATGCTGACCTGAGAAACCTGGATAAAAGCCTGGGATATGCTGACCTGAGAAACCTGGATAAAAGCCTGGGATATGCTGACCTGAGAAACCTGGATAAAAGCCTGGGATATGCTGACCTGAGAATCACATATCATGGATGTTGTGTGGTGTTTTCATCAGATTGTCAAACAAATCACTTCAAAAAGTAGGTTACCTGCCCAGTGCCATCCACCATAATAATCTCTTCATATATTTTGCTGATACTGGACCGTATGCCAACTGGCTGCTTTCTCCCCTAACTTAGACAGCTTTCTGCTTAGAATTTCCCACTTTTGGGAGGCCATATAATAATTTGACATTTGGAAGGCCATTTGTTTGTCAACTATAGTTAAGATACATGCAGCTTCTCTTCTGTCATAACTTGTTGCCCCAGATGACTAAATAAAGAAGTGCTCAGCACGATGTTTTACATCGATGGAATGAATACATGAGTAATCTAGTTAACACCGGTGAAGTTGTCTGTTTCGTTTAGGGATCGGGGAGAAAACCCAATAACTCCAAAACAGTGGAAAGATTGGTCCCGGTGTAAAATGTTTAAATGTCATAATTTTGACCGGTTTAAAGGAAATTAAAAGCTGAAAAAATTATGAAATACGTGTATTTTTTGTGCGGTTGAAATACTGTCTGCTTGCATAAGTGTCATTTTGTCAAGAGATGCTGAAATAAAGAAATCATATTTCTCCTGTTCCAGAGTCAAAATTAACATTTTGTTCTATAATTTTTATGCAAGAAATGCATAATTCAGAAGTTAATATTATATTCTAAATGTAAGAGGTTGTAGGCCTACAGTCAGTGTCCATATTTCACTTATTGTTCCATTTAACCCTTATGAATTTAAATTTGGGATATTTTGTTTATTCAGGGTTACTCGTGAGTGGGAAATCAAAGGTGCATGTTAACAGCTTATCCCAAATAAGACCTTAAACGGGATATGAGCTACTGTCCAGAATACTGTGTACATGTAAACGTGGTCAGTGTCATCATAGGTTGTGTATATTATTAGGACAGTCTTAAGTGCCAGTGGCAGCCAACAGCAGTTCCGTTCACAAGACTGGACCCTCCAAGATATCCTTATAGGCACGCTATAGACTCTCCTATGGTTCACATGTTATAGTGCCACCTACTGGTAGTTCACACAGGCTGTGTTCATTTGGTTGTTGTGGAGCTTCACACTGGTGAGGGTTGATTGAGTGTACTTGTAATATAGCTATGTATGTGGTATGATGACTGGACCGTTTGCATAGTCTGTTTCTCTGTATCGCAGTCTCTCTCTCGCTCTAGTCTCTCTCGCTCTAGTCTCTCTAGTCTCTTTCTCTCTAGTCTCTCTCGCTCTAGTCTCTCGCGCTAGTCTCTCGCTCTAGTCTCTAGTCTCTTTCTCTCGATCTAGTCTTTGTCTCTCTTGCTCTAGTCTCTCTAGTCTCTCGCTCTCTTCTCTCTAGTCTCTAGTCTCTCTCGCTCTAGTCTCTCTCACTCTAGTTTCTCTCGCTCTCGTCTCTCGTTCTAGTCTCTCTTTCTAGTCTTGTCCCTCGCTCTAGTCTCTCGCTCTAGTCTCTCTAGTCGCTCTAGTCTCGGTCTCTCTCGGTCTCTCTCTCTCGCTCTAGTCTCTCTCTCTAGAATCTCGCTCTAGTCTCTCTAGTCTCGTCTCGCTCTAGTCTCTCGCTCTCGTCTCTCTAGTCACACTAGTCCATCGCTCTTGTCTCTAGTCTCTTTCTCTATTCTCTCTCTCTAGTCTCTCTCTCTCTAGTCTCTCTCTCTCTAGTCTCTTGCTCTAGTCTCTCTCTCTAGTCTCTAGTCTCTCTCTCTAGTCACTCTAGTCTCTCGCTCTTGTCTCTCGTCTCTCTCGCCCTAGTCTCCCTAGTCTCTCTCGCTCTAGTCTCTCTCTCTCTAGTCTCTAGTCTCTCTCTCTAATCACTCTAGTCTCTCGCTCTTGTCTCTAGTCTCTCGCTCTAGTCTCGGTCTCTCTCGCTCTGGTCTCTGGTCTCTCTCGCTCTAGTCTAGTCTCTCTCTCTAGAATCTCGCTCTAGTCTCTCTAGAATCTCGCTCTAGTCTCTCTAGTCGCTCTAGTCTCGCTCTAGTCTCTCTCACTCTAGTCTCTCTCTCTAGTCTCTAGTCTCTCTATCTCTAGTCACTAGTCTCTCGCTCTTGTCTCTCTCGACCTAGTATCTCTAGTCTCTTTAGTCTCTCTCGCTCTAGTCTCTCTAGTCTCTCTCGCTCTAGTCTCTCTAGTCTCTCTCGCTCTAGTCTCTCTAGTCTCTCTCGCTCTAGTCTCTCTAGTCTCTCTCGCTCTAGTCTCTCTAGTCTCTCTCGCTCTAGTCTCTAGTCTCTGTCTAGTCTCTCGCTCTAGTCTCTCTAGTCTCGTCTCGCTCTAGTCTCTCTAGTCTCTCTCGCTCTAGTCTCTAGTCTCTGTCTAGTCTCTCGCTCTAGTCTCTCTAGTCTCGTCTCGCTCTAGTCTCTCGCTCTAGTCTCTCTAGTCACTCTAGTCCATCGCTCTTGTCTCTAGTCTCTCTCTCTAGTCTCTCTCTCTAGTCTCTAGTCTCTCTCTCTAGTCACTCTAGTCTCTCGCTCTTGTCTCTCGTCTCTCTCACCCTAGTCTCTCGCTCTAGTCTCTCTCTCTCTAGTCTCTAGTCTCTCTCTCTAATCACACTAGTCTCTCGCTCTTGTCTCTAGTCTCTCTCTCTAGTCGCTCTAGTCTCTAGTCTCTCGCTCTAGTCTCTCGCTCTAGTCTCTCGCTCTAGTCTCTCGCTCTAGTCTCTCGCTCTAGTCTCTCTAGTCACTCTAGTCCATCGCTCTTGTCTCTAGTCTCTCTCTCTAGTCTCTCTCTCTAGTCTCTAGTCTCTCTCTCTAGTCACTCTAGTCTCTCGCTCTTGTCTCTCGTCTCTCTCACCCTAGTCTCTCGCTCTAGTCTCTCTCTCTCTAGTCTCTAGTCTCTCTCTCTAATCACACTAGTCTCTCGCTCTTGTCTCTAGTCTCTCTCTCTAGTCGCTCTTGTCTCTAGTCTCTCTCTCTAGTCGCTCTAGTCTCTAGTCTCTCGCTCTAGTCTCTCGCTCTAGTCTCTCGCTCTAGTCTCTCGCTCTAGTCTCTCGCTCTAGTCTCTCGTCTCGTCTCTCTCTCTAGTCTCTATAGTCTCTCTCTCTCTAGTCTCTAGTCTCTCGCTCTAGTCTCTCGCTCTAGTCTCTCTCGCTCTCGTCTCTCGTTCTAGTCTTTCTTTCTAGTCTCTAGTCTCTCACTCTAGGCTCTCGCTCTCGCCTCTCGCTCTAGTCTCTCGCTCTAGTCTTGGTCTCTCTCGCTCTAGTCTTGGTCTCTCTCGCTCTAGTCTCGGTCTCTCTCGCTCTAGTCTCGGTCTCTCTCGCTCTAGTCTCGCTCTAGTCTCTGGTTTCTGGTCTCTCTCGCTCTAGTCTCTCTCTCTAGAATCTCGCTCTAGTCTCTCTAGAATCTCGCTCTAGTCTCTCTAATCGCTCTAGTCTCGCTCTAGTCTCTCTCACTCTAGTCTCTCTCTCTAGTTTCTAGTCTCTCTCTCTCTAGTCACTAGTCTCTCGATCTTGTCTCTCTCGCCCTAGTCTCTCTACTCTCTCTCGCTCTAGTCTCTTTAGTCTCTCTCGCTCTAGTCTCTTTAGTCTCTCTCGCTCTAGTCTCTCTAGTCTCTCTCGCTCTAGTCTCTCTAGTCTCTCTCGCTCTAGTCTCTCGTCTCTCGTCTCTCGTCTCTCTCGCTCTAGTCTCTAGTCTCTGTCTAGTCTCTAGTCTCTCTCTAGTCGCTCTAGTCTCTCGCTCTAGTCTCTCGCTCTAGTCTCTCGCTCTAGTCTCTCGCTCTAGTCTCTCGCTCTAGTCGCTCGCTCTAGTCGCTCGCTCTAGTCTCTCGCTCTAGTCTCTAGTCTCTCGCTCTAGTCTCGTCTCTCTCGCTCTAGTCTCCCTAGTCTCTCGTCTCTCTCGCCCTAGTCTCCCTAGTCTCTCTAGTCTCTCTCGCTCTGTTCTCTCCAGTCTCTCTGGTCTCTCTCGCTCTAGTCTCTAGTCTCGCTCTAGTCTCTCTCTAGTCTCTAGTCTTTCTAGTCTCTCGCTCTAGTCTCTCTCTCTAGTCGCTTTAGTCTCTCGTCTCTCTCGCTCTCCCTCTAGTCTCTCTCTAGTCTATCTAGTCTGTCTAGTCTCTCGCTCTAGTCTCTCGCTCTAGTCTCTCTAGTCTCCGGTCTCTCGCTCTAGTCTCTCTAGTCTCTAATCTATAGTCCTTAGTCTCTCGTCTCTCGCTCTAGTCTCTCGCTCTAGTCTCTCTCGCTCTAGTCTCTCTCGTCTCTCTCGTCTCTATCGCTCTAGTCTCTCGTCTCTATCGCTCTAGTCTCTCGTCTCTATCGCTCTAGTCTCTCGTCTCTATCGCTCTAGTCTCTCGTCTCTCTCGCTCTAGTCTCTCGTCTCTCTCGCTCTAGTCTCTCTCGCTCTCGTCTCGTCTCTCGTCTCTAGTCTCTTGTCTCTCTCGCTCTAGTTTCTCTAGTCTCTCGCTCTAGTCTCTCTCGCTCTAGTCTCTAGTCTCTTGTCTCTCTCTCTAGTCTCTCTCGCTCTAGTCTCTCTAATCTCTCTGGTCTATCTTGCTCTAGTCTCTCGTCTCTTTCTCTAGTCTCTAGTTTACCCCATCTACCCCTCTCATCTCGTGTGTGTCTCTCTCTCTCTCCCTCTCTCTGTCTCTCTCTCTCTGTCTCTCTCTCTCCCTCTCTCTGTCTCTCTCTCTCCCTCTCTCTGTCTCTCTCTCTCCCTCTCTCTGTCTCTCTCTCGCTCTCGTCTTTCTCGTCTCTCTCTCTCTCGTCTTTCTCGTCTCTCTCTCTCTCTCTCTCTCTCTCTCTCTCTCTCTCTCTGTCTCTGTCTCTCTCGTCTTTCTCGTCTCTCTCTCTCTCTGTCTCTCTCTCTCTGTCTCTTTGTCACTGTCTGGAATTACATGATGACAAAGCTCCACCCCTGTTTTAATGATTGCTTTGGTTCCTTCCTCCCCTATCTAACCAAGACTGTTCCATTATCACTGTTTAGGGGCCTTTGAACTATCAAGGCCTTCATTTGTATTGGTCAGACCCTTAAGCAGTTAAATGCAGTCTAGGAGCACTGGGCCTTAGTGTCTAATGAAAGGGCTTGTGTCCGAAGTGGCACCCTATTCCCTTCGCCCTCATCAAAAGGAGTATAATATACAGAGAATAGGGTTCCATTTCAGAGATGCATCTCAGTGTCTAATGACAGGGTGGGAGTCACTGTTTGTCTGTATTTGACGTCTCTGTGCTACTGTCAATGTCCCAACCCTGCTATTGTATTGTGGTAGAATGACTGTCTCCTCTGGATAACAATGGAACTATAGACTCACTCACACACTCGGTACACACATGCCAATGTACGCAAACACACACGTTCGCACATGGAGTGACTCGTTCCCAAACAATACTCGCACATGCTGTACTTATACACCTGATGTAAGTGCACACGCACACACGCACACACACACACACACACACACACACAGGATGACATTGACTTCTCCTGACGACCCTACCATAGAACTGGAACTGTTATTGATTCACCTCCACCATCTCTTCACATGCATGTTGGCTTGATCAACATGGACTCATCTCTCTGCTTATCAGGGTTCCACAACTGGCGGGCTCACGGCTGATTTCATTTCATGTTCTCAGAGCAAAAGAAAATAAAAAGCTTTTTAATTTTTTTATTCTTCGACAAACAACTAAAAACACCAGCAAATCAGCTCCAAGTGATTTTTTAATTTTCGAAATCTGTTTCAAAGTATTCCCACGCAGCGAGATATGTGATCATATACAAATTAAAGCATGGTTTGACATTATGTTTGGGCTTCTTGTAGTCAATTTGCAGTCTCTAAATGATTTGTAATTATGTCCATCCTCTCAAGAAGAAATCAGCCTGCGGCAGGATCAACAGTTGAACTTCGGAAGTTTACATACACCATAGCCAAATATATTTAAACTCAGTTTTTCACAATTCCAGACATTTAATCCTCGTAATAATTCCCTGTTTTAGGTCACTTAGGATCACCACTTTATTTTAAGAATGTGAAATGTCAGAATAATACATGTGAAATGTCAGAATAATAGTAGAGTGATTTACTTCAGCTTTTATTTATTTCATCACATTCCCAGTGGGTCAGAAGTTCACATACACTCAATTAGTATTTGGTAGCATTTCCTTTACATTATTTAAATTGGGACAAATATTGTGGGTAGCCTTCCACAAGCTTCCCACAATAAATTGGGTGAATTTTGGCCCATTCCTCCTGGCAGAACTGGTATAACTGAGTCAGGTTTGTAGGCCTCCTTGCTCGCACACCCTTTTTCAGTTCTGCCCACAAATTTTCTATATGATTGAGGTCAGGGCTTTGTGATGGCCACTCCAATAACTTGACTTTGTTGTCCTGAAGCCATTTTGCCACAACGTTGGAAGTATGTTTGGGGTCATTGTCCATTTTGAAGACGCATTTGCGTCCAAGCTTTAACTTCCTGACTGACGTCTTGATGTTGCTTCAATATATCCACATAATTGTCCTACCTCATGATGCCATCTATTTTGTGATGTGCACCAGTCCCTCCTGCAGCAAAGCACCCCCACAACATGATGCTACCACCCCTGTGCTTCACAGTTGGGGTGGTGATCTTCGGCTTGCAAACCTCCCCCTTTTTCCTCCTAACATAACGATGGTCATTATGGCCAAACAGTTCAATTTTTGTTTCATCAGTCCAGAGGACATTTCTCCAAAAAGTACAATCTTTGAGCCCATGTGCAGTTGCAAACCGTAGTCTGGCTTTTTTTTGGCAGTTTTATAGCAGTGGCTTCTTCCATGCTGAGCGGCCTTTCAGGTTATGGCTATAGGACTCGTTTTACTGTGGATATAGATACTTTTTTACCGGTTTCCTCCAGCATCTTCACAAGGTCCTTTGCTGCTGTTCTGGGATTGATTTGCACTTTTCACACCAAAGTACATTCCTCTCTAGGAGACAGAACGCGTCTCCTTCCTGAGCGGTATGACGTCTGCGTGGTCCCATGGTGTTTATACTTGCAAACGTTTGTTTGTACAGATGAACGTGGTACCTTCAGGCGTTTGGAAATTGCTCCCAAGGATGAACCAGACTTGTGGAGGTCTACAATGTTTTTTCTGAGGTCTTGGCTGATTTCTTTTGATTTTCCCATGATGTCAAGAAGAGAGGCACTGAGTTTGAAGTTAGGCCTTGAAATACATCCTCAGGTACACCTCTAATTATGTCAATTAGCCTATCAGAAGCTTCTAAAGCCATGACATCATTTTCTGGAATTTTCCAAGCTGTTTAAAGGCACAGTCAGCTTAGTGTATGTAAACTTCTGATGCACTGGAACTGTGATACAGTGAAATAATCTGTCTGTAAACAGTTGTTGGAAAAATGACTTGTGTCATGCACAAAGTAGATGTCCTAACAGACTTGCCAAAACTATAGTTTGTTAACAAGAAATTTGTGTAGTGGTTGAAAAACAAGTTTTAATGACTCCACCCTAAGTGTATGTAAACTTCCGACTTCAACTGTAGTTGATCCCTGGTGTAGATGAAGTCAGAGAGACTGGATCTAGTTGATTTCTGGTGTAGATGAATCTTAGGGGCCATTTTGTGCTGTGGTGTTCTAATGACATGTAAAACCTTACGCTATGCAATTTCTATGGAGACAGCTGGCTGGACACTTACAGCCCTGGAATGCACCCTCTCATACCCAAAAAATGTCAAAACTTGGGGTGGAAGAGTTGGCCCAAGTGTGTATGTGTGTGAGAGATCTCAGTTAAATCACAGATGAGACCTCTGACAGGCTTGTTATGGTGTGGTAACAGACAGTAGATCCTTTTCAATGTGTTGTGATGACATCCACCTATTTGGGTGGAGATAAACTCCCATGAGTGTCAGGCCTACACTTCATCACTTCCTGGCGGCTGTTGGGATCAATATAAAATACCTTCTGTGATTGACAGTTTGTCCCACTCTGCTTACCCAGCATCTGATTTCAGATGTGACTGTCCCCACGTCCAACATAAATTATTTGTTTTCATTTCTATTTTGGGATCTCAAATTCATAAGTATCCAGATGAACATCTGGTTAGCTGGTTTCGGGAAGTGTCAAGGACCATTGAGGCTCTTTTTGTTTGAACATGAACTTCTGTGAACATCCGCCTTCTCTCCTAGTGACAAGTGTCTCTCCCCAGAGCAGTGGGACATGTCCAATACTGTTAAAAAAAAAATTCCTCATCAGACTACACACGATATCCCATAATGATAAAGCGAAAAACAGGTTTTACGACAAAAACTTTGCGGGTGTATCCTGTTTTCGTTGATGTTTCTACAACTTGATTGGAGTTCACCTGTTGTAAATTCAATTGATTGGACATGATTTGGAAAGACACACACCTGTCCACAGTTGACCGTGCATGTCAGAGCAAAAACCAAGCCATGAGGTCGTAGTAATTGTCCATAGAGCTCTTAGACAGGATTGTGTCGAGGCACAGATCTGGGGAACTGTACCAAAACATTTCTGCAGCATTGAAGGTCCCCAAGAACAGTGGCCTCCATCATTCTTAAATGGAAGAAGTTTGGAACCACCAAGACTCTTCCTATAGCTGGCTGCTCGGCCAAACTGAGAAATCGGGGGAGAAGGGCATTGGTCAGGGAGGGGACCAACAGCCCAATGGTCTCTCTGACAGAGCTCCAAAGTGCCTCTGGAGATGGGAGAACCATCCAGAAGGGCAGCAATCTCTGCAGCACTCCACCAATCAGGCCTTTATGGGAGAGTGGCCAGATGGAAGCCACTCCTCAGTAAAAGGCACATGACAGCCCGCTCTGAGTTTGCCAAAAAGCACCTAAAGGACTCTCAGACCATGAGAAGCAAGATTATCTGATCTGATGAAACTAAGATTGAACTCTTGGTACTGGTCATCGCCTGGCGAAAACCATCCCTATGGTGAAGTATGGTGGTGGCAGCATCATGCTGTTGGAATGTTTTTCAGCAGCAGGGACTGTGAGACTAGTGAGAAAGATGAATGGAGCAAAGTACAGAGAGATCCTTTATGAAAATCTGCTTCAGAGCGCTCAGGACCTCATACTAGGGAGAATGTTCAACTTCCAACAGGACAACAACCCTAAGCACACAGCCAAGATAACGAAGGAGTGGCTTCGGGACAAGTCTCTGAATGTTCTTGAGTGGGCTTAGCCAGAGCCCAGACTTGAACCCGATTGAACATCTCTGGAGAGACCTGAAAATAGCTGTGCAGGGACCCTCCCCATCCAAACTGACAGAGCTTGAGAGGATCTGCAGAGAATAAGCTTGTAGTGTCATACCGAAGAAGACTCAAGACTGTAATCGCTGCCAAAGGTGCTTCAACAAAGTACTGAGTGAAGGGTCTGAATACTTGTGTAAATGTCATACTTCAGTTGAAAACATTTTAATACATTTGTAAACATTTATAAACTGTTTTTGCTTTGTCATTATGGGGTATTGTGTGTAAATTGATGAGCGGAGAAAAAACAATTTCATTAATATTAGAATAAATCTGTAACTTAACAAAATGTGGACAAAGTTCAGGGGTCTGAATACTTTCTGGATGCACTGTAAACTAAAAAAAATGCTACTAAATTTGCTTCACGCACAAAACAAATATTAGTCAGCAAGGCTCTTGATCCAGGAAAGGATTGTCTGCTGTTAACAAGCGAATGCTTGATTTTCGAAGAAGCTAACCACTGAGCTAGATAGCTAACTAGCTACTAAATCAGCAAACCAAATGCACAACTGCTGAGCATTTAGCGCATTTTAGATGGTTAACTTAATAGTTATAAGATATCTAGCTGGCAAACATTTAGTTGTGAATTCCATACTGTAATTAGGTCACCTGGTGTATGCTGCACACCAGTGAGTGACTCAAGGCTCCAGTATCTCCTCATTGTGTGCTTGTTAATTACAAATTATGTGACCGGTGAAGTGAAAAATGCAATCTTCTTTATCTCCTAACGTATTGCACAAGTTAAGTGCAGGTATTTACTTAAAAAGTAGGGGAAAATATTCAAATGTATTAAACGGTATAAATTGACAGTATGGAAAAACGTGGCTTTTGCCAAATACCTCGATATATGGTATACCGCCCAAGCCGTGTGTGTGTGTGTGTGTGTGTGTGTGTGTGTGTGTGTGTGTGTGTGTGAGCGCGAGCGGTAACAGTTGTACTGCAAACGGGTGGAAGAGGGACATCGACCTCCGTGTTTGTGTAATTGAACACAGTTTCTGAAGGCCACTAAAGCATCCTTTGTAAACACTTTGTTGATGTTGAGGAGTGACTGACTGCAGATGGCCGACTGCACTCTCCAGATCTGATAAGTCCCACTTTTCTGCCCAGACCAGGGAATGCTCTGTGTGTGTCTGGGAGGGGGTGGGGGCGTGCATGAGTGTGTGTTTATTTGTTTGAAGTGCAGAGGAGGACTGTTTATTACAAGTGTGTGTGTGTGTTTGAGAGAAATTTAAAAAAGTGGGATGGGGTGGGAGTCCTTTTTCCACAGACCACTGTTTGGGTGTTTTATGTAAGCAGTAATTGGTCACTAATTAGAAACCTGCTCTATTCTTCCATCTCTCCCCCCGGTCTGTGAATGAGTGGCTGTCAAATGGGGCATTATGGGTAGGCCCCTTAATTAATGGCTACCCTACCCCCTCTCTCGCTCTCTTTTTAGCTCCCTCCGTTTGTGGCTTATCATTAGTCACATTCCATCAGTTCTCAGGGAGCACTGAAGCTTGCGAGCACTGGTTTGTGGTAATGTCTCTAGGTCTCTCTCTCGGTGTCTCTCTCTCTCGCAGTGTCTCTCTCTCTCGCGGTGTGTCTCTCTCTCTCTCGCGGTGTGTCTCTCTCTCTCTCGCGGTGTGTCTCTCTCTCTCTCGCGGTGTCTCTCTCTCTCTCGCGGTGTGTCTCTCTCTCTCTCGCGGTGTGTCTCTCTCTCGCAGTGTCTCTCTCTCTCGCAGTGT
This sequence comes from Oncorhynchus mykiss, assembly GCF_013265735.2. Classification (NCBI taxonomy): domain Eukaryota; kingdom Metazoa; phylum Chordata; class Actinopteri; order Salmoniformes; family Salmonidae; genus Oncorhynchus; species Oncorhynchus mykiss. Next base: position 76,876,149 of record NC_048571.1, on the reverse strand, counting down.
CTCTCTCTCTCTCGCGGTGTCTCTCTCTCTCGCGGTGTCTCTCTCTCTCTCTCGCGGTGTGTCTCTCTCTCTCTCTCGGTGTGTCTCTCTCTCTCTCGGTGTGTCTCTCTCTCTCTCGCGGTGTGTCTCTCTCTCTCTCGCGGTGTGTCTCTCTCTCTCTCGCGGTGTGTCTCTCTCTCTCTCGCGGTGTGTCTCTCTCTCTCTCGCGGTGTGTCTCTCTCTCTCTCGCGGTGTGTCTCTCTCTCTCTCGCGGTGTCTCTCTCTCTCTCGCGGTGTGTCTCTCTCTCTCTCGCGGTGTGTCTCTCTCTCTCTCGCGGTGTGTCTCTCTTTCGCGGTGTGTCTCTCTCTCGCGGTGTGTCTCTCTCTCGCGGTGTCTCTCTCTCGCGGTGTCTCTCTCTCTCTCGCGGTGTGTCTCTCTCGCGGTGTCTCTCTCTCTCTCGCGGTGTGTCTCTCTCTCTCTCGCGGTGTCTCTCTCTCTCTCGCGGTGTGTGTCTCTCTCTCTCTCTCTCCCCTATCAGTTGGGGAAATGATTTGGGTTTGAATGAGATGGTGGTTGTGTGTGGGAGTCAAACAGATGAAGGCTTCCCAGGAATGCTCCATAGTCGCCTGGTCACTTAGCTTGGCCCAGACCAGTGTACTTCCTCCTGTTCTGGTTAATGGACCCTGTCTGGTCCTATTAGGGTTTGTCTCCTGGCCCTTATTTCTCGATTGGCACAATGCCTGAAACCCAGGCTTTATCCATGGCGACCTTTCCGTATCCAAGGGCCATACAACCAATGAGAGAATGTCAAATTGAAAACCCATAGAGGCTATTTAGGCTACATCTCACAAACACAAAGAAGCATGTACAGTGGCAAGAAACAGTATGTGAACCCTTTGGAAATACCTGGATTCCTGCAGAAATTGGTCATACATTTTGATCTGATCTTCATCTTGGTCACGACAATAGACAATAGACAGTCTGCTTAAACTAATAACACACAAACAATTGTACATTTTCATGTCTTTATTGAATAGACTGTAAACATTCACAGTGTAGGGTGGGAAAAGTATGTGAACCCTTGGATTTAATAACTGGTTGACCCTCGTTTGGCAGCAATAACCTCAACCAAATGTTTTCTGTAGTTGTGGATCAGACCTGTACAACGGTCAGGAGGAATTTTGGACCATTCCTCTTTCCAAAACTATTTCAGTTCAGCAATATTCTTGGGATGTCTGGTGTGAACTTCTCTCTTGAGGTTATGCCACAGCATCTCAATCAGGTTGAGGTCAGGACTCTGACTGGACCACTCCAGAAGGCATATTTTCTTCTGTTCAAGCCATTCTGTTGTTGATTTAGTTCTGTGTTTTGGGTCGTGGTCCTGTTGCGTCACCCAACTTCTGTTGAGCTTCATTTGGCAGACAGATAGCCTAGCATTCTCCTGCAAAAAACTTGGGAATTAATTTTTCCGTCGACGTTAGCAAGCTGTCCAGGCCCTGAGGCAGCAAAGCAGCCCCAAACCATGATGTTCCCTCCACCATACTTTACAGTTGAGATGAGGTTTTGATGTTGGTGTCCTGTGCCATTTTTTTCTCCACACAGTGTTGTGTGTTCCTTCCAAACAACTCAACTGTAGTTTCATCTGTCCATAAAATATTTTGCCAGTAGCGCTGTGGAACATCCAGGTGCACTTTTGCAAACTTCAGACTTGCAGCAATGGTTTCTTTGGACAGCAGTGGCTTCTTCCATATCGTGGACTCGTCAACCGAGATGTTAGCGTGTTCCAGAGATTTCTGTAAGTCTTTAGCTGACACTCTAGCATTCTTCTTAACCTCAATGAGCATTCTGCGCTGTGCTCCTGCAGTCATCTTTGCAGGATGGAAACTCCTAGGGATAGTAGCAAGACAATTTTTATTAACGTGGACTGCTGAACATCAAGGCATTTTAGAGATACTTTGGTAACCCTTTCCAGCTTTATTCAAGTCAACAATTCTTAATCTTAGGTCTTCTGAGATGTCTATGTTACCTATCTAGGTTGTGAAGTGTGTGTCTCTTGAATCTCTTGCTTTCTCTACTGGGTTTCCAGATTGGTTGCTATGCCTCCGGGGATGGTGCGGTGGGGTTTCTCAGTCCCGGTAATTCAGGTAATTCCAAAGGGTTCACATATTGTTTTGCCACTGTACATAGGCTCTCCACAAACAGGCTTGGTCTGCAGCTTTACTTTGGTGATAGGCTTAGATACTGTATACTCTGTTCAGTCTGCACAGCTTGACCATAGGAATCTAGTGCATTAGCTTCTGTGTCCACTCCATTCAGCAGAGAGATGGAGGGGAAAGGAATACTCCATTACACTAAGGTGAATGAAACATTAAAGATTAACCAACTACAAGCCCACAATTCCTCACCTCTCTCCTTTCACACAGTGATACCTAACCCGCCGGCTAAAGCGGGGGAAAAAAACGACTTCCCCTAGAGCGGGAATCCGATTTCGATAACTACGAGAATTTAATCACCATTCCATTCATATGTTCCCCTATATCATTTCCAAGTCAAACGGGAGTCATGCTCACAAACAAATCTGGACTCAAATACCATATGAAATCTTTCAAATACTTTTAGCGTTTGCTTTAGCCTGCCTGGTGTGCCAGGTGGGCAGGGTTTGTTCTTCTACAGCGATTCTATTGTGGTTCTTGTTGTTCCTTTGCCAGGTTAAAGGGGAGGGTCTGTATTTTGGCTCCTGTTTGTCAGTGTCTCTTTTCTTCCTTCTGAATCCCGACTCAATGTTTGGATTGCATGTTTTGAATGTTCTGGTAATTTTCACTAACTAAGGCATCAATCAAGAGAGACTTTGCCTCTGGCGCCGTCAGTTAATGGAGAGGGAGAAGTGGAGAGGGAGATGTAGAGAGAGGATTTGTCCCAAATGTCACCCTATTCCCTATATAGTGCACTACTTTTGACCTGTGCCCTATGGTCAAAAGTAGTGCACTAAATGGGGAATAGGGTGACATTTAAGACAGACTCAGTTTGTTGGTGCCAGGAATGGCTGTGATAAAAGTATCCAGGGGTGTTAGTGACTGCTCAAATGAAGTGCTTTTGCCTCGTAGCAATGGGGAGGGCTGAGCGTTGGCGTACTGAAAGTTGGCGTACTGAAAGTTGGCGTACTGAAAGTTGGCGTACTGAAAGTTGGCGTACTGAAAGTTGGCGTACTGAAAGTTGGCGTACTGAAAGTTGGCGTACTGGAAGTTGGCGTACTGGAAGTTGGCGTACTGAACGTTCTCTGTGTGACCTGGCTTGTGTTAAGAAGGGCTTCCCAGACCGGTGAAAACGATGTTGTTTGGCAAAGGCAGGTCTGACTTGCATTTCAGTGGGAATGCTTTCCAATGAGCTCTATTTAGTCAGACTATCAAGACAACACAGTGCACAACTATAGTATTGTTATAGAGGTGGTTTGGTGATGAGTAACCTTACCTGAGACATGAGATTTACCCAAGACGTCTAGGCTTTAGGATCATTCATTCGGGGAAAGCGCTGGAGACGAACCCTGGTTGGTCACGTGTGTAACTTCGGGAGCAGGATTAAATTACTAATTATTTCTGCATTATGTTTGTGTTTGCATTATGAAGGGATTTGTTCAGTAAGAAACATGCTAACGTTGGTGTTGGGGTAACGAGAGTTGGTGTTAACACTTGTTGCTAACCCGAGGTGTTTGGGCAATGCAAAGTACACAATGCAGTGGGTGTTGTTTTTGTGATATTAGGGGGCAATTTGGACTTTTGCATGCTGAATTTGAGATGTTTTTTTTCTCTCCAATTTGTCATGAAAATGCGCTGACGGGGTCAATGTTTTTTGACATGTGGCTTGATTGTACCATTTAATGTTGTAAAAGTGCGTTATTGGTTTCAAATTGCACTTGAACTGGTGTTCCTTGGTTTACAGAGATATTAACTGTCTCGTTGTTTTACAGATTGGTGACATAGGAGAGGTGTTTTTAACCAAACCAAGCTGCTGGGACGTCAAGGGGTGACATGCCTCTGTAACACATTGTTGGAAACAAATGGTGAGGGGAACATTTTCTGATTCATTAATCTATGTATAAGCTGTAGTTTATCAGTATATTTGATGTCTTGAAGTTAAATGATGTGAATATACATGTTTCTCATAACTATATACAGTATGTTATCTATCTAGTTTGTGAAGTGTGTGAATCCCTTGCTTTCTCTCCTTGGTTGCCAGATTGGTTGCCATGCCTCCGGGGATGGTGCGACGTGGTTTGTCAGTCCTGGTGGCGGTCCCAGCCCCAGTACTGTTGCTGCTGCTAGCTGCCTGCTGGCCCTCCTATGGCCTGGCCTGGGCCTCCTCCCCCTACCCCACCTTTACCCGCAACGACACCCTCTTTGAGCACATGACCCTGCACCCGGACCCTGCGGTGGGACGTGTCTACGTGGGGGCGCAGGACCGCCTCTTCCAGCTGGACCGCCACCTGACTGCCGAACTCCAGTTCAACACCGGACCCGTGACGGACAGCCGTGAGTGCCTTCCTCCCATCACCGAGAGCAACTGCCCACAGGCGCGGCCCACCAGCAACCACAATAAGCTCCTGCTGGTGGACCCCTACTCTATGGAACTGATCACATGTGGCAGCGTCAACCAGGGCATCTGCCAGAAGCGGAGTTTAGACTCTGTGGGTACGGTGCTGTTCTCAGCCGAGCGGCCTGTGGACACGCAATACGTGGCAGCCAACCACCCCAATGTGAGCACGGTGGGCCTGGTGGTGCGCTCCCGCCCTGACCGCCAACCCGTGCTCTTTGTGGGCCGCGGCTACACCAGCAGCCACCCACCTATCTCCACGCGCAACCTAGTCCAGGAGCCTGTCTTTTCCTACGAAGAAACTGCAAAGCTATCGGTGGCGGGCCGCCTCTCGGAGTACGACCACCACTTCGTGGCCTCCTTTGCCCAGCGCCAGCATGTCTACTTCCTCTTCTACCGGCGTGACCTCAAGTCCCAGTCGCGCGAGTACCGCACCTACGTGTCGCGTGTCTGCCTGGATGACCAGGCCTACTACTCGTATGTGGAAGTTCCTCTGGCCTGTCGCTCGGCAGCCGGTAAGAGCTACAACCTGCTCCAAGCTGTCCGCCTTGGTCTACCACCCAGGGGGAGTGGGGGCGAAGCTGGGAAAGCCGAGGTGCTTCTGGGGGTGTTCTCCACACATCAGACCTCGTCCACACGGCCCAGTGAGGACTCTGCTCTCTGCATGTTTAACCTGGACGATCTGGACCAGAGGATCAACTCCACCAGGGACCTGTGCTACACGCAGTTCGGCCGTGCCGAGGGAGGGGGGGAGGCGGCCTACATCGAGTACGAAGTCAAATCCAACTGCGCCAACCTGCCGTCGGTGAGTAGATTGACTTGCCAGGTCCTTATTTTATTCAGTCCTGGGTTCAAATAGTGTTTGTAATCTTTCCAAATCTTTTAGCGTTTGCTTTAACCTGTCTGAAGTGCCAGATGGACAGGGTTTGCCGTTTTGCCAATATTCTATTAGTTCCAATCGAGCCTAGGTGAAGTATTGGAAATGATTTAGAATAGTATTTGAAAACTGCTTGCCTTATTTTAGCACTTTAGTTTGCAATCCTTTTATTGCTGCTATTTAGGCTACCTACTATGAGGAAGTCATGAGGAAACAATGGGCACCTCCCAGTGCTTGTTTCTAAAAATCTAACAATTTGTAACTATTTGGATGCCAAATGATCCTTGTTTTATCGTCTGCTACTGCTTTATGCATTTGTCCTGTTCATCTGGACAGGACAAATTATTAGGAAATTACACTGCGTGCAATTAATACATAAAGGTACTTAAAACTAGTGGTAGAATTAGACTGTTATGAAGTGATGATAATGCAACATGTATGCTGTCACCATGTTTTAAGTTACCAGGCAAATAGGGGACTGTAAAATAGTGGAACTGCATTTAATCTACATATACCAATAAAGATGATGTTGTTTCTTACCAAGTCAGAATGTCGTTAGGATTTACTGTAATTCTACTACTAGATTGGTTGCTTCCAGGGTCATTCAGCTTCTGCGACGTGACCTCCATGTTAGAAATTCTATGAAATGTAATTTGATATTTTAGTACGGACAAATGGAATCCTTCTATTTGGGCAATTAAATTAGATTACTTTCTCGTAATGACCCTGGTGTGTGTGTGTGTGTGTGTGTGTGTGTGTGTGTGTGTGTGACTACCGCTCCGACTTCAGTGGGTGGGCACTGAGCCACAGTGTATTTAATGATACACCCCATAGAGGACACAGAAGAGGTGTTAACCTCTGACCCCTGAATGCTGTTTACCTTCTGATGGGCTCGGGGAACATTAGTGTGGTGGGCTTGTGTCCCAAATGGCACCCTATTCCCGATTTATTGCACTGTTTTTGACCAGAGCCCTATGGGCCCTTCCAAAAGTAGTGCACTACAAACGGAATAGGGTGCCATTTGGGACACAGTAGGATAATGTAATAGGATTGTAAGGGGGGGGGAATCGATCGTGACATTAGCCTTAGTGAGAGGGCCACATTTAACCAGGACTGACAAGGATGGATAAAGTCACCCACCGCAGAGACCGGAACGAGGGAGATTGCAACAGGGAAGCAGATGGGACAGGGAGGAAGGGAGAGGAAATGAGGAGAAACGTGTGTGTGTGAGAGACGGAGTGGGTGTGTGAGAGGGAGGCCTAAACATCACCGCCACAGGTAACTTCCACAAAGCTGTGAACGATCTGAGAGACAAGGCAAGAAGGGCATTCTATGCAATCAAAAGGAACATAAAATTCAACATACTAATTAGGATCTGGCTAAAAATACTTGAATATTAGAGCCCATTGCCCTTTATGGTTGTGAGGTCTGGGGCTCGCTCACCAACCAAGAATTCACAAAATGGGACAAACACTAAATTATGCAAATATATCCTCAGTGTACAACATAGAACACCATATAATGCATGCAGAGCAGAATTAGGCCGATACCCACTAATTATCAAAATCCAGAAAAGAGACGTTAAATTCTATAACCACCTAAAAGGAAGTGATTCCCAAACCTTCCATAACAAAGCCATCACCTACAGAGAGATGAACCTGGAGAAGAGTCCCCTAAGCAAGCTGGTCCTGGGGCTCTGTTCACAAACACAAACACACCCCACAGAGCCCCAGGACAGCAGCACAATTAGACCCAACCATATCATGAGAAAACAAAAAGATAATTACTTGACACATTGGAAAGAATTAACAAAGAAACAGAGCAAACTAGAATGCTATTTGGCCCTAAACAGAGAGTACACAGCGGCAGAATACCTGACCACTGTGACTGACCCAAAATTAAGGAATGCTTTGACTATGCACAGACTCAGTGAGCATAGCCTTGCTATTGAGAAAGGCCGCCGTAGGCAGACATGGCTCTCAAGAGAAGACAGGCTATGTGCTCACTGCCCACAAAATGAGGTGGAAACTGAGCTGCACTTCCTAACCTCCTGCCCAATGTATGACCATATTAGAGAGACATATTTCTCTCAGATTACACAGATCCACAAAGAATTCAAAAACAAACCCGATTTTGATAAACTCCCATATCTGTTGGTTGAAATACCAGTGTGCCATCACAGCAGCAAGATTTGTGACCTGTTGCCACAAGAAAAGGTCAACCAGTGAAGAACAAACACCATTGTAAATACAACCCATATTTATGCTAATTTATTTTCCCTTTTGTACTTTAACCATTTGTACATTTGTTACAACACTGTATATATACATAAAATGAACTGTGTGTAATGTTTACTGTTCATTTTGATTGTTTATTTCACTTTTGTATATTATCTACTTCACTTGCTTTGGCACTGTAAACATATGTTTCCCATGCCGAAAAAAGCCCCTTGAATTGAATTGGGAGGGAGCTGGATGGATAGATGGATGGAGTGGGTGTGTGAGGGAGGGAGGGGGTGTGTGAGAGGTCACGGGGGGGGGGGGGGGTGTATGTAAGGGAGATGGAGTAGGTGTGTGAGAGGTAGGAAGATGGAGGGATGGGAGATGTGGTAATGCTAGGCTAGCTCTAGTTCCGTGAACATAAACTCTGTTACAAATAGTAACAATACACCAACACCACATAAAACCATCAACACAAGTACCTATCAACAGTGTTAGATCCCAATGTTTATTACTTGGCCCCTAATGTTTTTTGTTGCAGGAACTCATAAGCTGGTAATATTTGTCATAATGAAGTTGATAAATTGCACCTAATTTAACAAATTGTGTCCATCTCTAAATTACATAAATTTTCTAATTATTTCCCTCTTGAATTATAGAACACCCTGGATGCCTACCCATGTGGTTCAGACCACACCCCCAGTCCAATGGCCAGCCGGGTGGCTGTGGAAGCCGAGCCCATATTGGACAGCCCATCCACCCGTCTCACCGCCGTGGCTGTCAGCGTGAGGGCGGGACATACAATCGCCTTCCTGGGGGATTCCAAGGGAAACCTGCGCAAGGTAGAGACAATTTGAGATGGTAAAACTATTGGAGCGATTTATATTGAGTGTAGAAAACATTAAGAACACCTGCTCTTTCCATGACATAGACTGACCAGGGGAATCCAGGTGAAGCTATGATCCTTTATTGACGTCACTTGTTAAAATCCCCTTCAATCAGTGTAGATGAAGGGGAGGAGACAGGTTAAATAAGGATTTTTATGCCTTGAGAAAATTGAGACATGGATTGTGTATGTGTGCCATTCAGAGGGTGAATAGGCAAGACAAAAAATGTAAGTGCCTTTGAACAGAGTATGGTAGTAGGTGCCAGGCGCACCGGTTTGTGTCAAGAACTGCAAATCTGCTGTGTTTTTCACAGTCAACCGTTTCCTGTGTGTATTAAGAATGGTCCACCACCCTAAGGACATTCAGCCAACTTGACACAACTGTGGGAAGCATTGGAGTCAAAATGGGCCAGCATCCTTGTGGAACACTTTCGACACCTTGTGGAGTCCATGCCCATATGAATTGAGGCTGCTCTGAGGGGAAAAGGGAGTGTAACTCAATATTAGGAAGGTTTCCTCAATATGTTGTACACCTTTAAAACAGGACCTGACTGGACATGTTCTATGCTGGTTGTTTCTGTGTCTTGTATGTTATACAGTACATTTTGTATACGGTACATTTCCAGTACATTCCATTGCATTAAGTGAGCCTTTAATAATCCCTGAATAACCTCAGCTCAGCCTCTACGTAGATCTAGACATATTCACAGAAAACTAGCCAGACAGACAAACAAGTACGTATGCAAGAGGTCAGACATTTTACCCTTCCATAGTATGCAGACTGAAGTCAACACTCCAGAAATAATAGCTAGAGCAAACCGGACCCGGTAACTAACTAATGCATCTGTCCTTAAGTGGCTCTGGGTGTGTTTGATTTTCCCTGGACGTGCAGATAACACTGGTACTGTTATAAACAATGAGAAATCTGCTCTTTCTCTCCTTTGTTTGGCTGTTTTTATATATTTTTTTCACCGCTTGCTTTCTTTCCCCTCTTGATAAAAAAGAATTGTCCTCTTTCGTAAGACGTATTGTTTGTAAACCACAACAGAGAAAGGCAGTGTTGCTCCAACATGAACCAGTGCACTGATAGAAGATGGGCAGCATAGACTGACACCTTTATTAATCATACACACTAGGAGGGATATTCCTACATCCACCCTGTACCGTCCTCGGATATAGACGACACCCTGTACCAGCCTCGGATGTAGACGACACCCTGTACCAGCCTCGGATATAGACGACACCCTGTACCAGCCTCGGATATAGACGACACCCTGCACCAGCCTCGGATATAGACGACACCCTGTACCAGCCTCGGATATAGACGACACCCTGTACCAGCCTCGGATATAGACGACACCCTGTACCAGCCTCGGATATAGACGACACCCTGTACCAGCCTCGGATATAGACGACACCCTGTACCAGCCTCGGATATAGACGACACCCTGTACCAGCCTCGGATATAGACGACACCCTGTACCAGCCTCGGATATAGACGACACCCTGTACCAGCCTCGGATATAGACGACACCCTGTACCAGCCTTGGATATAGACGACACCCTGTACCAGCCTCGGATATAGACGACACCCTGTGCCAGCCTCGGATATAGACGACACCCTGTACCAGCCTCGGATATAGACGACGCCCTGTACCAGCCTCGGATATAGACGACGCCCTGTACCAGCCTCGGATATAGACGACGCCCTGTACCAGCCTCGGATATAGACGACGCCCTGTACCAGCCTCGGATATAGACGACACCCTGTACCAGCCTCGGATATAGACGACACCCTGTACCAGCCTCGGATATAGACGACACCCTGTACCAGCCTCGGATATAGACGACACCCTGTACCAGCCTCGGATATAGACGACACCCTGTACCAGCCTCGGATATAGACGACGACACCCTGTACCAGCTTCGGATATAGACGACACCCTGTACCAGCCTCGGATATAGACGACACCCTGTACCAGCCTCGGATATAGACGACACCCTGTACCAGCCTCGGATATAGACGACACCCTGTACCAGCCTCGGATATAGACGACACCCTGTGCCAGCCTCGGATATAGACGACACCCTGTGCCAGCCTCGGATATAGACGACGACACCCTGTGCCAGCCTCGGATATAGACGACACCCTGTACCAGCCTCGGATATAGACGACGACACCCTGTACCAGCCTCGGATATAGACGACGACACCCTGTGCTAATAAGAGAGGTGGAATAGAGGGGGATAACACACATTTGGGTTAACATAACATGGTAGTGATACACACAGAGGGCTTGGGTTAACATAACATGGTAGTGATATACACAGAGGGCTTGGGTTAACATAACATGGTAGTGATATACACAGAGGGCTTGGGTTAACATAACATGGTAGTGATATACACAGAGGGCTTGGGTTAACATAACATGGTAGTGATATACACAGAGGGCTTGGGAAAATACAAAAACAACCCACTTCAAATATGGTCTTGAAATGCATTAGTGCCAAGGGTTGAGTTTATATCACCCAGACATGTGCATTTAAGTGGGTTATGTGGCAGGGGCTCATAGGGGACATCTCAGTAGTTTAAACTTGCTGCCTTGGTGAAAACCCATCAAGTCCGTTCAACTGTCAGTGAAGGCAAGGAAGCTGCATCAGAGTATATAGGCATAGCGAGTTCTTAGTAACAGCAAGTTCTCTCACTCCCAGACTCTCATTGGGAATAGTGACTAGCGCTAACAATTAGCACTTTGTTTCATTTTTGTCAATGGCTGTGCTGCGGTTGTGACCAGGGTGTGGTGGAGCAGAGCAGGGAGGGGAGCACAATGACACCCATTAACAATATTTTTACACACTGACCACATAACAACAACAACACTGGCCAATATGGCCATTCTTCATGATGTCTGGCTAACTAGGACTCCATGACTCAGTGTTTTGTGTTTGAGTCTCACACAGTGTGTGCATACAGGGCACAGTCGTCACTGACGGGCAAATAAATGGCAAAAACAGCAGAGTTCTAAATAGAATGCCCTATTCTCTTTCCATAGACTATCATGCATGTATGCATACACGCACGCACACACATACACACATACATACACACATACATACATACATACATACATACAAAAAGTACGAAAGTATTCGGCCCCCTTGAACTTTGCGACCTTTTGCCACATTTCAGGCTTCAAACATAAAGATATAAAACTGTATTTTTTTGTGAAGAATCAACAACAAGTGGGACACAATCATGAAGTGGAACGACATTTATTGGATATTTCAAACTCTTTTAACAAATCAAAAACTGAAAAATTGGGCGTGCAAAATTATTATTATTATTATATTATTATTAAATCTGGGTTCAAATACTATTTCAATCGCTAAGTATTATTACGTAGTTTAAAAAAATATATGTATTAGTTGAATATTGGGATGTATTTGGGAATACACTTACGAAGTATTGGCATGTATTTGAAAATGCATCGACAAGTGTATTTTTCATTTTCTTTTAAATGAAATACTCCCATGCATTTGAACCCTGGTCTGTTTGGTCCTAGGGGTATTTGAAATAATGTATTTGAAAATAGTTTCAAATAGTAAGCTATTAATAGGTAATTACTTAAATATGTTCTAATACTTTTAATAGAAGTAGTTTATTCGGCACCACGTTATTTGAAAATAAAAAGAATGGAAGTATTTTAAATAACAAATACCTAAATACACATGTATTTGAACCAAGGTCTGCACATGACTGACACCTGCTAGGTGAATTAGCAGTGAGCTCTAACTATTACAGAGTTGGTATTGGGGAAATCGATTGATTGGATTGGCCTTCAATGCAATTTCATATAAGGTGAATTAGACATAGAATGTGTGGGTGTGTGCGCTCAACCCAGAGTTTGTGTTTTGTACAGTATGTGTGTGTTCAGACAAACTGACAGATGATGGGATTGCGAGGGTGAGATATGCGCCAGTAATTTGCCATGATGAGATAATCCTATTGTAGTGGATGGCGGAGGGTCAGAGTGGGTCATTCTCATGAAATGCCCTCTAGGAACACTGAGATTAGGATCTGTACTTATATCATTATTATTATTATGTTTTTTGATCAGATATAATACATTTTACCACAATTTCCACCCAATTCTCATTACCAGTGCAAGAAGTAATACACAAATCCATTTCAAATATTTGTTTACCTTGCTCCCCTATTGAAAAGGCCTGAGTTAAACAGAACACTGAAACCTTAAATATTTAAGTGAAATATTACAATTAAATCTGACTTTTTACCAATTAGAGATTTTTTTGAAGTTTTGGTAATGAGAAGGCCAAGTAGGTGAAGGAGGTGTTTGATCATGAGAACCTCATTCTGAAGGCATTTTAGTGAGTAAATTAACTTCTTCTACTCCTCTAGATCAAGGTTTCTCAAACTTCTATAAATTGTAGCGATCCTCTCTAATGATTAGGCCCCCGAGTGGCACAGCAGTCTAAGGCACTGCATCTCAGTGCTAGAGGCATCACTACAGACACCCTGGTTCGAATCAAGGCTCAATTTGGCCCAGTGTGGTCTGGGTTTGGCCAGTGTAGGCTGTCATTGTAAATAAGAATTTGTTCATAACTGACTTGCCTGGTTAAATAAAGGTTCAATAAAATAAAACTAATGATCCCGCTTGACAATTCCCTAAATTGGGCTAACCCTATTGGAGCACTGTGTGCATGTTTTCCTTTCATACGAGTGACCCTAGTTCTGTACTCCTTTATCGGTTTGCTTTAATTAAATGCACCTAACAGGTTTCTCAACCATTTGAATGTTTGTTTTCCAGGTGTTTCTGGGCCCCAACGGTGAGGTGGAGGAGTACGCTGTCGTCTCCATCCAGGCCGACGCGGCCATCAGCTCAGACCTGCTCCTGGATCAGTCTGAGGAGCACCTTTTCATCATGACGTCCACCATGGTACAGTACACTAGCCTGGTCCTAGATCTGTTTGTTGGTGCTGTCCTGCCAAGTCCTCTGCTCATTGGCAGTTTGACACACATGAATCCCACTTCTGACACCAACAGTACACTACCAACACGACAACTTTAATTTCTTCCCTTCACACCGGCACAGTGGCCAATGACTGTGTCTCTGAAACAAGTCTCTTTTTTCGTTTATAGTAATCTCGTCCACGGCTCTATTGAGACGAGGTTCAGTTTATAGTAATGGCTTCATGCAAAGTCCCCATAGACTCTACAACATTTTCACCACATTGCTTAATTTCTATCCAATCCTTTTATCGATCAGGTAAGTGGCAACAGTTTTGGGCAATAGTTCTGTGTCCGAAATGGGTCTCATTGTTTACCATGCGTTGCACATAATGACTGAATATTGCCTGTTGTTTTGTTGTGGCCATAGCTCCAGAAGAGGCCAGTGGCTGAGTGCCACGAACATCTGGACTGCCAAGCCTGTCTGTCTGCCCATGACCCCTACTGTGGATGGTGTGTCCTGGAGGGGAGGTAAGCCACTAATTCTGAGTAATCCAATGGATTAGCTAACTAATTACTTTTATTGTCAAGTCATATGTAATCCGTAACCAATTACATTTAAGTAATCCGCCCAACCCTGGCCCTGGTTAAAGGGTCAACATATCAAACTAGAGCCAGAGGTTTCCCTGGTCAGGTCAAGTGGCCTAGGAAAACTCAGGGCCCTAGATATTACAGCTGGGCACAACGAAGTCAGACAAGGTGTTTGTGGTACCTCTCATGCTGGCGTATGTGAGAAATGATGTCAAAAACAGTAGAAAGTCATAGGTATTGCTCATGTTTTAAGGCTACTGGTACAATATGTCACTTTTTGGACGACCTGACAAAATTCACATAGAAAAGTGAGTTATAGATTGGTTATTCTCATTAAAAGCACGTATAAAAAGCAGTCGGTCTGTTCTATGTTCGCTATTTCAATGCTTTCTGTTTTTTAAGTTTAGTTTTTGTGTCTTTTACTTTCGGTTTTGTACACCAGTTTCAAACAGCTGATAATACAATATTGTTGGTTATGTAAAATATATTTCACAGCGGTTTAGATGGTACAATGATTCTCTACATTATACTTGCTTGTTTTGTCACATAAACTGAAATTAGGCAAACTATTAGAATTTTAGCAACCAAGTTATGGTAGAGCGATTTCTGCAAAGTGCATCTTTTAATTTTATTTAACCTTTATTTAAGTGGGCAATCGTTTGAGTAGTAGCTACAGTAGCCAAACCCAGGCTTTTCTCCATACACTCACAACTAAGCACATAAACAACATACTAGGAAGTAATTGGTTGGCCCTGCAACAACATACTAGGAAGTAATTGGTTGGCCCAGCAACAACATACTAGGAATTCATCGGCCCAGCAACAACATACTAGGAAGTCATCGGCCCGGCAACACCATACTAGGAAGTCATCGACCCGGCAACAACATACTAGGAAGTCATCGGCCCGGCAACAACATACTAGGAAGTCATCGGCCCGGCAACAACATACTAGGAAGTCATCGGCCCGGCAACAACATACTAGGAAGTCATCGGCCCGGCAACAACATACTAGGAAGTCATCGGCCCGGCAACACCATACTAGGAAGTCATCGGCCCGGCAACACCATACTAGGAAGTCATCGGCCCGGCAACACCATACTAGGAAGTCATCGGCCCGGCAACAACACACTAGGAAGTCATCGGCCCGGCAACAACAAATCTCAAATCGGCACTTACAGTTGACCGGGGCAGCTCTAGCAGGGCAGAAATGTGACGAGCTGACTTGTTAGAAAGGTGGCATCCTATGACGGTGCCACGTTGAAAGTCACGGAGCTCTTCAGTAACGCCATTCTACTGCCAATGTTTTCCTATGGTGATTTCATGGCTGTGTGCTTGATTTTATACACCTGTCAGCAACTTTTGTATCTATAGTGAATATAATGATGCATCTATTATGGTATGATAATATATTGTACGTATACATTATGATTTACACTCAGTAACCAGTTTATTAGGTACCTATCTAGTACCGGGTCGGACCCACCTTTGCCTCCAGAACAGCCTGAATTCTTCGGGAATCGAAACATTGCTCAATTGCTATCAAGGGACCTAACGTGAGCCAGGAAAGCATTCCCCACACCATTACACCACCGCCACCAGCCTGTACCGTTGACAAGCAGGATGGGGTCATGGACTCATGTTGCTTACGCCAAGTCCTGACTCTGCCTTCAGCTTGACGCCACAGAAACCTGGATTTGTTGGACCAGGCGATGTGTTTCCACTCCTCAATTGTCCAGTGTTGGTGATGATGTGTCCACTGGAGTCGCTTCTTCTTGTTTTTAGCTGATAGGAGTGGAACCCGATGTGATCGTCTGGTGCAATAGCCCATCCCTGACAACGACTGACTAGTTGTGCGTTCTGAGATGTCGCTCTGTGCCATAATTTGCCTGTTTGTGGCCCACCTGTTAGCTTGCACGATTCATTACATTCTCCTTCGACCTCGTTGATCAACCAGCTGTTTTCGCCCCCAGGACTGCCGCTGACTGGATGTTTTGTTTGTCGCACCAGTCTCTGTAAGCTCTAGACACTGTCGTGTGTCAAAAGTCCAGGAGGACAGCCTTTTCTGAGATACTGGACTTGCTGTGCCGGTCACCGACGATCATGCCATGCTCAGTCTAACAGTAATGAGATGCCTGTCTGCCTGCTTTTAAAGCAAGCCATGGCCACGTAATGATTTTTGTGAATGTGGTGGTGTACCTAATAAACGAAATAATAATATGTTGGTATCAATAAAGTATAGTATGATCATGTATTGTGTAGATGTAGTCTGGGCGATGGTAATGTATCAGTATGTGAGATGATATTAACATATTGATATGTGTAGGTGTGGCCAGCAGGCTCAGTGTTCACGCGGGGCCCAGGCAGGCCAGTGGCTGTGGAGCTTCGACATGGAGCAGAAGTGTCTCACCATCCAGTCCCTCAGTCCCTCCAACATCAGCCGGCAGGAGAAGAGAAGCGTATGTCTGTGTGTCTGTGCGTACGTGTGTCTGGGCATACGTGTATGTTTGTATGTGTGTATTTTTGTGTGTGCGCATGCATGCGTGTGTGTTCAAGTACATGGGTATGTGAGCACATGCTTTTATACAGGGTTGTTCCTTCATGTTCACACTGTGAGGGTTAGTTTTAGCCTGGCTGGATCCTGGCTGGATCCTGGCTGGATCCTGGCTGGCAGTGTTTGCTTGTTTTACATCCAGTTTTACAGCAGAGATCAGAGATGGTTATCAAATACATTCTCCTTGCAGATCCGAGCCAGCTCGTTCTTGCTCTCTCTCTTACATCTTCTCCCTACCTCCCTCAGATCTCTCTATCAGTCCTGGGCCTGGCCGTCCTAGAAGAGAACAAGTCGTACTCCTGTTTCTTTCACGACTCTGAGAGTCCTGCCACAGTCACCGACGTGGGGGTCACCTGCCTCTCCCCTGACCCCCACAGGGTGCTGACTGGGCCCCCGGGACAAGGTGAGTTCCAAGGGGGCCAGATGGGTACTAGGCATGGAACCTGCTTCTCTATACTGTTTATACACACGCATGCACAAGCGCACACTTCATCATTTTAATGAGATGTTAAACGTAAGGACCTGTCTCTCACTCGTTAAAGTGTGTGTTGTTATACAGACCCATCAGCCTCTAAGCAGCTGTAGGTACCGTGTCCTTACAGAGCAGATGTATGTTGGATCCAAATCCTCTTTGTCTCCCAGTTTACACAGCAGGGAGTCACCTCCATGTCCGCCAGTCTGGGGAGCTAATCATGCAATTCATCCGTCATGTGTGTTTCATGCAGGCTTCTATCTTTGGGCCTGGGATAGTGCGGTATGGTTTGGCCTGGGATAGTGCGGTATGGTTTGGCCTGGGATAGTGCGGTATGGTTTGGTTTCGTTGCATGCTTGGAGCCATCGATTTGTTTTGGTCAGTCATTTCTGATGCATTATGGGCATTAACTGTTCACACACATGCACTAGTGAACTCCTATCACGTCCCCCTTTCTTCCCTCCTCCATCCACTTTTTTCTCTCACCCCCCCATGTCTCACCCCCCCATGTCTCAGCCCCCCCATGTCTCAGCCCCCCCATGTCTCAGCCCCCCCATGTCTCAGCCCCCCCATGTCTCAGCCCCCCCATGTCTCAGCCCCCCCATGTCTCAGCCCCACCATGTCTCAGCCCCACCATGTCTCAGCCCCACCATGTCTCAGCCCCACCATGTCTCAGCCCCACCATGTCTCAGCCCCACCATGTCTCAGCCCCACCATGTCTCAGCCCCCCCATGTCTCAGCCCCCCCATGTCTCAGCCCCCCCATGTCTCAGCCCCCCCATGTCTCAGCCCCCCCATGTCTCAGCCCCCCATGTCTCAGCCCCCCATGTCTCAGCCCCCCCATGTCTCAGCCCCCCATCTGTCTCCCTGGTTCCCATGAAAAGGATTCCTGAAGAGAGGAGGTTTGTTGTGGTTCTCAGGCCATGAGGGCTAGGTATTTAACATGAGGGCTAGGTATTTAACACGAGGGCTAGGTATTTAACATGAGGGCTAGGTATTTAACATGAGGGTTGGGTAGTTAGTCCCATCTGCCTGGGGGTATTAGTGAATAGAGAGAGACTCACACTGATCCCACAGGTATTACAGGAAGATCTGTGTGTTTGTGTGCGTTTGTATGATCTGCAGATGGTTCAGATAGAATCTCAGGAGTAACGAATCCAGTCACGGGATGTTATCATGGTTTAGTTCATGGTCTCAACAATTAAGTCAAGACCTTAAGTCGGTTTAAGTATAGTTAAGATTCTCTTATCTAGAGCGACTTACAATTAGTGTGATTAAAACAAGGAAGATCACCTTAACGTCAAGATTGTGAATTGATCAAATCTAATTGCATACAGTAGACCCAGCTCCAAGGAAAAATACTTTTTATGTGTACAAATTAGTGTTAAGTGTGTGTACTTGGCAAGTGAGGGAACATGTACAGGTAACTGCCAGAATAAAGGAAACACTTGAGTAAATGAGGGATACAAAGTATATTGAAAGCAGATGCTTCCACACAGGTGTGGTTCCTGAGTTAATTAAGCAATTATCATCCCATCATACTTTGGGTCATGTATAAAAATGCTGGGCAGCCCATTATTTTCCCATTATATTTTGGCTACAATGGCTGTGCCCCCATGGGATGACATCTACCCTGTCCAAAGGGCACGAGTGATCACTGAATGCTTTGATGAGCATGAAAATGATGTAAACCATATGCCATGGCTGTCTCAGTCACCAGATCTCAACCCAAGAATAAGAATTTCCCCTAGAAGAATGTTGTTGTATCCCTCACCTAGAGTTCCAGACACTTGTAGCATCTATGCCAAGGTACATTGGCTCCATCCATCTTCCCATCAATTTTAACCATCTTCCCTGTCCCTGCTGAAGAAAAGCAGGCCCAAACCATGATGCTGCCACCACCATGTTTGACAGTGGGGATGGTGTGTTCAGGGTGATGAGCAGTGTTGCTTTTACGCCAAATATAACGTTTTGCATTGTTGCCAAAAAGTTCAATTTTGGTTTCATCTGACCAGAGCACCTTCTTCCACATGTTTGGTGTGTCTCCCAGGTGGCTTGTGGCAAACTTTAAACGACACTTTTTATGGATATCTTTAAGAAATGGCTTTCTTCTTGCCACTCTTCCATAAAGGCCAGATTTGTGCAATATACGACTGATTGTTGTCTTATGGACAGAGTCTCCCACCTCAGCTGTAGATCTCTGCAGTTCATCCAGAGTGATCATGGGCCTCTTGGCTGCATCTCTGATCAGTCTTCTCCTTGTATGAGCTGAAAGTTTAGAGGGACGGCCAGGTCTTGGTAGATTTGCAGTGGTCTGATACTCCTTCCATTTCAATATTATCGCTTGCACAGTGCTCCTTGGGATGTTTAAAGCTTGGGAAGTCTTTTTGTATCCAAAGCCGGCTTTAAACTTCTTCACAACAGTATCTCGGACCTGCCTGGTGTGTTCCTTGTTCTTCATGATGCTCTCTGCGCTTTTAACGGACCTCTGAGACTATCACAGTGCAGGTGCATTTATACGGAGACTTGATTACACACAGGTGGATTGTATTTATCATCATTAGTCATTTAGGTCAACATTGGATCATTCAGAGATGCTCACTGAACTTCTGGAGAGAGTTTGCTGCACTGAAAGTAAAGGGGCTGAATAATTTTGCACGCCCAATTTTTCAGTTTTTGATTTGTTAAAAAAGTTTGAAATATCCAGTAAATGTCGTTCCACTTCATGATTGTGTCCCACTTGTTGTTGATTCTTCACAAAAAAATAGTTTTATATCTTTATGTTTGAAGCCTGAAATGTGGCAAAAGGTCGCAAAGTTCAAGGGGGCCTTTCGCAAGGCACTGTATATATATGTATTAAATATACATTAGTATTCAGACCCTTTACTTAGCACCGTTGGCAGTAATTACAGCATTGAGTTTTCTTGGGTGTGACACTACAAGCTTGGCACACTTGTATTTGGGGAGTTTCTCCCATTCTTCTCTGCAGATCCTCTCAAGCTCTGTCAGGCTGGATGGGGAGTGTTGCTGCACAGCGATTTTCAGGTCTCTCCAGAGACGTTCGATCAGGTTCAAGTCCGGGCTCTGGCTGGGCCGCTCAAGGACATTGAGACTTGACCAGAAGCCACTCCTGTGTTGTCTTGGCTGTGTGCTTAGGGTCGTTGTCCTGTTGGAAGGTAAACCTTCGCCCTAGTCTGAGGTCCTGAGCGCTCTGGAGGTTTTCAGTAAGGATCGCCCTGTACTTTTCTCCATTCATCTTTGCCTCGATCCTGACTAGTCTCCAAGTCTCTGCCACTGAAAACCATCCACACAGCTTGATGCTGCCACCACCATGCTTCACTGTAGGGATGGGGCCAGGTTTCCTCCAGACGTGACACTTGGCATTCAGGCCAAAGAGTTCAATCTTGGTTTCATCAGACCAGAGAATCTTGTTTCTCATTGTCTGAGAGACTTTAGGTGCTTTTTGGCAAAAAAGTGTGCCTTTTACTGAGGAGTGGCTTCCGTCTGGCCACTACCATAAAGGCCTGATTGGTAGAGTGCTGCAGAGATGGTTGTCCTTCTGGAAGGTTCTCCCATCTCCACAGAGGAACTCTAGTGCTCTATCAGAGTAATTATCGGGTTCTTGGTCACCTCCCTGACCAAGGCCCTTCTCCCCTGATTCCTCAGTTTGGCAGGGCGGCCAGCTATAGGGAGACTTGGTGATTCCAAACTTCTTCAGTTTAAGAATGGAGGCCACTGTGTTTTTTGGGACCTTCAATTCTGCAGAAATGTTTTGGTACCCTTCTCCAGATCTGTGCCTCGACACAATCCTGTCTCGGAGCTCTATGGACAATTCCTTTGACCTCATGGCTCATTGTTTTTGTTCTGACATACACTGTCAACTGTGGGACCTTATATAGACAGGTGTGTGCCATTCCAAATCATGTCCAATCAATTGAATTTACCACAGGTGGACTCCAATCAAGTTATAGAAACTTCTCAAAGATGATCAATGGAAACAGAATGCACCTGAGCTCAATTTCAACTCTCATAGCCAAGGATCTGTATACTTATGTAAATGAGGTATTTTTGTTTTAGCAAAAATGTTTAAAAATCTTTTTTTGCTTTGTCATTATGGGGTATTGTGTGTAGATTACTGTAATGTAATAAAATGTGGAAAGGGTCAAGGGGTCTGAATACTTTCAGAAGGTACTGTAGTGTACTACTGTAGGGAATAAGGTGCCATTTGGGACACAATCGGTCACTCTCCTGTTCTCGACCTCCTCACACTCTCCTGTTCTCGACCTCCTCACACTCTCCTGTTCTCGACCTCCTCACACTCTCCTGTTCTCGACCTCCTCACACTCTCCTGTTCTCGACCTCCTCACACTCTCCTGTTCTCGACCTCCTCACACTCTCCTGTTCTCGACCTCCTCACACTCTCCTGTTCTCGACCTCCTCACACTCTCCTGTTCTCGACCTCCTCACACTCTCCTGTTCTCGACCTCCTCACACTCTCCTGTTCTCGACCTCCTCACACTGTTTTGAACAACAGTGCTTTTATTCAGACATACAGACATGGTCAAGTCTCACTCTCATTTTCAAATCTTCATAAGACTCAGTTCTAAGATGAAGCTTAGACAAATATTTTCACAAGATATTATTTTTAGAAAGCTTGGCATTGTGTTGGGTAAGGATCCTAAGGAGGTAAGACGTAACATTTAATATTTGTTTGTCTCTTTTCTCATTCTCTCTGTTTCTCTCTCTCCTCAGATTTTGTCACGGTCACCCTGTCCCTGCGCTTCGGTGACGTCGTCGTCACGGCGACAGAGTTCACCTTCTACGACTGTACTGCCGCCAAGCAGCTGTCTGGGAGCGTGCCGTGAGTTAACCTACCTCTCCATCTCTGTTACCCACTCTCGCTCTCTCCCTATCTCTTTCTCTCCCTCCCTCTGCTCTCTTTAGCACTCTCTCTCCCTATTTTACGTTCTCACAATTTTTCTCACTCGCTCTGGCTCTCTTTCTAGCCCTCTGTCTCGCTCGCTCTCTGTCTCGCTCGCTCTCTGTCTCGCTCGCTCTCTGTCTCGCTCGCTCTCTGTCTCGCTCGATCTCTGTCTCGCTCGCTCTCTGTCTCGCTCGCTCTCTGTCTCGCTCGCTCTCTGTCTCGCTCGCTCTCTGTCTCTCTGGCTCTCTCTCTGGCTCGCTCTGGCTCTCTCTCTGGCTCGCTCTGGCTCTCTCTTTGGCTCGCTCTGGCTCTCTCTCTGGCTCGCTCTGGCTCTCTCTCTGGCTCGCTCTGGCT
The DNA here is from genome assembly GCF_013265735.2 of Oncorhynchus mykiss. Classification (NCBI taxonomy): domain Eukaryota; kingdom Metazoa; phylum Chordata; class Actinopteri; order Salmoniformes; family Salmonidae; genus Oncorhynchus; species Oncorhynchus mykiss. Next base: position 76,853,740 of record NC_048571.1, on the reverse strand, counting down.
CTCTCTCTGGCTCGCTCTGGCTCTCTCTCTGGCTCGCTCTGGCTCTCTCTCTGGCTCGCTCTGGCTCTCTCTCTGGCTCGCTCTGGCTCTCTCTCTGGCTCGCTCTGGCTCTCTCTCTGGCTCGCTCTGGCTCTCTCTCTGGCTCGCTCTGGCTCTCTCTCTGGCTCGCTCTGGCTCTCTCTCTGGCTCGCTCGCTCTCTGGCTCGCTCGCTCTCTGGCTCTCTCGCGCTCGCTCTCTGGCTCTCTCGCGCTCGCTCTCTGGCTCTCTCGCGCTCGCTCTCTGGCTCTCTCGCGCTCGCTCTCTGTTTTGCTCGCTCTCGCTCTCTGTATCGCTCGCGCTCGCTCTCTGTCTCGCTCGCTCTCTGTCTCGCTCGCTCTCTGGCTGGCTGGCTCGCGCTCGCGCTCGCTCTCTGGCTGGCTGGCTCGCGCTCGCTCTCGCTCTCTGGCTGGCTCGCTCGCGCTCTCTCTCTGGCTGGCTGGCTCGCTCTCTCTCTCTCTCTCTGGCTGGCTCGCGCTCTCTCTCTCTCTCTGGCTGGCTCGCGCTCTCTCTCTCTCTCTGGCTGGCTCGCGCTCTCTCTCTCTCTCTCTCTGGCTGGCTCGCGCTCTCTCTCTCTCTCTCTCTGGCTGGCTCGCTCGCGCTCTCTCTCTCTCTGGCTGGCTCGCTCGCGCTCTCTCTCTCTCTGGCTGGCTCGCTCGCGCTCTCTCTGGCTCTCTCTCTGGCTAGCTCGCTCGCGCTCTCTCTCTGGCTGGCTCGCTCGCGCTCTCTCTCTGGCTGGCTCGCTCGCGCTCTCTCTCTGGCTGGCTCGCTCGCGCTCTCTCTCTGGCTGGCTCGCTCGCGCGCTCTCTGGCTGGCTCGCACTCTCTCTGGCTGGCTCTCTCGCGCACAGCTGGTGATCAAATTTTATTTCTCACATGTGCCGAATACAAGAGGTGTACACCTTAATGTGAAATGCTTACTTACAAGCCCTTAAATAACAATACAATTTTAAGAAAAAAATAATTATAATTAAGGAGCAACAATAAAATAACAGCGAGGCTATATACAGGGGGTTCCGGTACATAGTCAATGTGAGTGGGCACCGGTTAGTCAAAGTAATTGAGGTAATATGTACAGTTGAAGTCGGAAGTTTACATACACCTTAGCCAAATACATTTAAACTCAGTTTTTCACAATTCTTGACATTTAATCCTAGTAAAAATGCCCTGTCTTTGGTCAGTTAGGATCACCACTTTATTTTAAGAATGTGAAATGTCAGATTAATAGTAGAGAGAATTATTTATTTCAGCTTTTATTTCTTTCATCGCATTCCCAGTGGGTCAGAAGTTTACATACACTCAATTACAGTGCCTTGCGAAAGTATTCGGCCCCCTTGAACTTTGCGACCTTTTGCCACATTTCAGGCTTCAAACATAAAGATATAAAACTGTATTTTTTTGTGAAGAATCAACAACAAGTGGGACACAATCATGAAGTGGAACGACATTTATTGGATATTTCAAACTTTTTTAACAAATCAAAAACTGAAAAATTGGGCGTGCAAAATTATTCAGCCCCCTTAAGTTAATACTTTGTAGCGCCACCTTTTGCTGCGATTACAGCTGTAAGTCGCTTGGGGTATGTCTCTATCAGTTTTGCACATCGAGAGACTGAAATTTTTTCCCATTCCTCCTTGCAAAACAGCTCGAGCTCAGTGAGGTTGGAAGGAGAGCATTTGTGAACAGCAGTTTTCAGTTCTTTCCACAGATTCTCAATTGGATTCAGGTCTGGACTTTGACTTGGCCATTCTAACACCTGGATATGTTTATTTTTGAACCATTCCATTGTAGATTTTGCTTTATGTTTTGGATCATTGTCTTGTTGGAAGACAAATCTCCGTCCCAGTCTCAGGTCTTTTGCAGACTCCATCAGGTTTTCTTCCAGAATGGTCCTGTATTTGGCTCCATCCATCTTCCCATCAATTTTAACCATCTTCCCTGTTCCTGCTGAAGAAAAGCAGGCCCAAACCATGATGCTGCCACCACCATGTTTGACAGTGGGGATGGTGTGTTCAGCTGTGTTGCTTTTACGCCAAACATAACGTTTTGCATTGTTGTCAAAAAGTTCAATTTTGGTTTCATCTGACCAGAGCACCTTCTTCCACATGTTTGGTGTCTCCCAGGTGGCTTGTGGCAAACTTTAAACAACACATTTTATGGATATCTTTAAGAAATGGCTTTCTTCTTGCCACTCAGATTTGTGCAATATACGACTGATTGTTGTCCTATGGACAGAGTCTCCCACCTCAGCTGTAGATCTCTGCAGTTCATCCAGAGTGATCATGGGCCTCTTGGCTGCATCTCTGATCAGTCTTCTCCTTGTATGAGCTGAAAGTTTAGAGGGACGGCCAGGTCTTGGTAGATTTGCAGTGGTCTGATACTCCTTCCATTTCAATATTATCGCTTGCACAGTGCTCCTTGGGATGTTTAAAGCTTGGGAAATATTTTTGTATCCAAATCCGGCTTTAAACTTCTTCACAACAGTATCTCGGACCTGCCTGGTGTGTTCCTTGTTCTTCATGATGCTCTCTGCGCTTTTAACGGACCTCTGAGACTATCACAGTGCAGGTGCATTTATACGGAGACTTGATTACACACAGGTGGATTGTATTTATCATCATTAGTCATTTAGGTCAACATTGGATCATTCAGAGATCCTCACTGAACTTCTGGAGAGAGTTTGCTGCACTGAAAGTAAAGGGGCTGAATAATTTTGCACGCCCAATGTTTCAGTTTTTGATTTGTTAAAAAAGTTTGAAATATCCAATAAATGTCGTTCCACTTCATGATTGTGTCCCACTTGTTGTTGATTCTTCACAAAAAAATACAGTTTTATATCTTTATGTTTGAAGCCTGAAATGTGGCAAAAGGTCGCAAAGTTCAAGGGGGCCGAATACTTTCGCAAGGCACTGTAGTATTTGGTAGCATTGCCTTTTAAAATGTTTAACTTGGGTCAAACGTTTCAGGTAGCCTTCCACAAGCTTCCCACAATAAGTTGGGTGAATTTTGGCCCATTCCTCCTGACAGAGCTTGTGTAACTGAGTCAGGTTTGTAGGCCTCCTTGCTCACACACACTTTTTCAGTTCTGCCCACAAATTTTCTATAGGATTGAGTTCAGGGCTTTGTGATGGCCATTACCATTACCTGACTTTGTTGTCCTTCCTGACTGATGTCTTGAGATATTGCTTCAATGTATTCACATAATTGTCCCACCTCATGATGCCATCTATTTTGTGAAGTGCACCAGTCCCTCCTGCAACAAAGCACCCCCACAACATGATGCTGCCACACCCGTGCCTCACGGTTGGGATGGTGTTCTTGGGCTTGCAAGCCTTCCCCTTTTTCCACATAACGATGGTCATTATGACCAAACAGTTCTATTTTTGTTTCATCAGACCAGAGGACATTTCTCCAAAAAGTACAATCTTTGTCCCCATGTGTAGTTGCAAACTGTAGTCTGGCTTTTATGGCGGTTTTGTAGCAGTGGCTTCTTCCTTGCTGAGCGGCCTTTTAGGTTATGTCGATATCGGACTCGTTTTACTGTGGATATAGATACTTTTGTACCTGTTCCCTCCAGCATCACCACAGGGTCCTTTGCTGTTGTTCTGGGATTGATTTGCACTTTTCACACCAAAGTACATTCCTCTCTAGGAGACAGAACGCACTTCCTTCCTGAGCGGTATGACGGCTGTGTAGTTCCATGGAGTTTATACCTGAATACTATTGTTTGTACAGATGAACATGGTACCTTCAGGCGTTTGGAAATTGCTCCCAAGGATGAACCAGACTTGTAGAGGTCTACAATATTTTTTTCTGAGGTCCTGGCTGATTTATTTTGATTTTCCTGTGATGTCAAGCAAAGTAGCACTGAGTTTGAAGTTAGGCCTTGAAATACATCCTCAGGTACACCTCGAAAAAACTCGAATTTTCCAAGCTGTTTAAAGGCACAGTCAACTTAGTGTAAGTACACTTCTGACCCACTTGAATTGAGATACAGTGAAATAATCTGGCAGTAAACAATTGTTGGTCAAATTACTTGTCATGCACAAAGTAGATGTCCTAACCGACTTGCCAAAACTATAGTTTGTTAACAAGAAATGGTTGAAAAACGAGTTTTAATGACTCCAACCTAAGTGTATGTAAACTTCCGACTTCAACTGTACATGTAGGTAGAGGTAAAATTACTATGCATTGATAATAAACAGAGTAGCAGCAGTGTAAAAAAGGGGCGGGGGTAGCCATTTGATTAACTGTTCAAGAGTCTTATGGCTTGAGGGTAGAAGCTGTTAAGAAACCTTTTTGAGCTAGACTTGGTCCTCCGGTACCGTTTCCCGTTCCTGTAGCAGAGAGAACAGTCTATGACTAGGGTGGCTGGAGTCCAAGGCAATGCTCTCGGTGGTGCAACTGTAGAACATTATGAGGATCTCAGGACCCATGCCAAATATTTTCAGTCTCCTGAGGGGAAATAGGTGTTATCGTGCCCTCTTCATGACTGTCTTGGTGTGTTTGGACACTAAGGAACTTGAAGCTCTCAACCTGCACCACTGCAGCCCCGTCGATGAGAATGGGGGCGTACTTGATCCTCCTTTTCCTGTAATCCACAATCATCTCCTTCATCTTGATCACGTTGAGGGAGAGGTTGTTATCCTGGCACCACACTGCCAGGTCTCTGACCTCCTCCCTATAGGCTGTCTCATCCTTGTCAGTGATCAGGCCACCGCTGTGTCGTTGGCAAACTTAATGATGGTGTTGGAGTCGTGCCTGGCCATGCAGTCATGGGTGAGCAGGGAGTACAGGAGGTGACTGAGCATGCACTCTTGAGGGGCACATGTGTTGAGGATCAGCGTGGCAGATGTGTTGTTACCTACCCTTACCACCTGGGGGCGGCCTGTCAGGAAGTCCAGGATCCAGTTGCAGTGGGAGGTGTGTAGTCCTAGGGTCCTTAGCTTAGTGAGGGCACTATGATGTTGAACTCTGAGCTGTAGTCAATGATTAGCATTATTTTTGTCCAGATGGGAAAGGTCAGTGTGGAGTGCAATAGAAACTGCATCTGGATTTGTTTGGGCGGTATGCAAATTGGAGTGGGTCTAGGGTTTCTGGGATGGTGTTGATGTGAGCCATTACCAGCGTTTCAAAGCACTTCATGGCTACCGACGTGAGTGCTACGGGTCGGTAGTCATTTAGGCAGGTTGCCTTTATGTTCTTGGGCACAGGGACTATGGTGGTCTGCTTGAAATATGTTGGTATTACAGACTCGGTCAGGGAGAGGTTGAAAATGTCAGTGTAGACACTTGCCAGTTGTTCAGCACATGCTCGAACTACACGTCCTGGTAATTTGTCTGGCCCTGCGTCCTTGTGAATGTTGACTTGTTTAAAGGCCTTACTCACATCAGCTACAGAGAGCGTGATCACACAGTCGTCCAGGACAGCTGATGCTCTCATTCATGCTTCAGTGTTGCTTGCCTCGAAGCGAGCATAGAAGTAATTTACATCGTCTGGTAGGTTTGTGTCACTGGGCAGCTTGCGGCTGTGCTTCCCTTTTTTAGTCCTCAATAGTTTGCAAGCCCTACCACATCCGGCAAGCGTCGGAGCCGTTGTAGTACGATTCAATCTTAGTTCTGTATTGCCTGTTTGATGGTTTGTCGGAGGGCATAGCGAGATATCTTATAAGCGTCCGTGTTAGAATCCTGCTCCTTGAAAGCGGCAGCTCTACCCTTTAGCTCAGTGCGGATGTTGCCTGTAATCCATGGCTTCTGGTTGTGGTATGTACGCACGATCACTGTGGGGATGACTTTATCTATGCACATATTCTGGAACATATTCCAGTCTGTGCTAGCAAAATAGTTCTGTACCTTAGCATCTGCGTCCTCTGACTACCTCCTTATTGAGCGAGTCACTGGTGCTTCCTGCTTTCGTTTTTGCTTGTAATCGACCGCTACGACAAATATAGATGAAAACTATTTTGGTGAATAGTGTGGTCTACAGCTTATCATGAGATATTCTACCTCAGGCGAGCAAAACCTTGAGAATTCGTGCACCAGCTGTTTTTTACAAATAGACACAGACTGCCACCCCTTGTCTTACCGGAGGCAGCTGTTCTATCTTGCCGATGAAGCGAAAACCCTCCAGGTGTATGTTATCCATGTCGTTCAGCCACGACTCGGTGAAACATAAGATATTACAGTTTTTAATGTCTCGTTGGTAGGATATCCTTGATTGGAGCACATCCATTTTGTTATCCAATGATTGCGCGTTGGCTAGTTGGACTGATGGTAGAGGGGGTTTACTCACTCACCTACGAATTCTCAGAAGTGGAATATCTGGCCATAGGAGTGCCTTGTCAAGCTATAATATATTGTAATACCTTTATGAACTGCATCCATTTGGCTGTGTTAGCCATAGAGATGCATAGAGTGGACACTTGACCACTAAAGACTATGATTGCATGGGCAGTGACATATCTATGGTGTTTACACATGCACTCACTCAATTACCTTTCTCCTTTCCTTTCCTGGCACCTTGTTCAGAGCACTTCAATAAGGAACCCGCCAATTACATGACCCCTTTTTTACCACTTGTCCTAGATTGCCAGAAATTGGATTACCCCGTGTGCCAAGCTTGCTCTCCCTGTCCCCTCCTCCCGTTTCTCTCTCTCTCTCATTTCCTTTCTTTCATTTTATTTTCTAACAGCATTTCTGTTTCTTTCAATACCCTCTCCCTTTCTTTTTCTCTCCACCCTCTTACTCTCTCCTGCTCTCTTTCCCTATCTCTCTTATCCCAATTCCCCCTCTCTCTATTTCTCCTCCTAGTTGCCGCGGTTGTGTGTTGAGTCACTGGGGCTGCAACTGGTGTGTCCACCAGCACATCTGTACCCACAAGCCCGCCTGTGACGAGGGGGTTATCATCTATAACGAACACGTAAGTCACACTCACTGCGACAATGGTCAGTTAGCTCGAGATCGAAAGCATGTTGCACTTGAGGTCAAGACAGAAGAAAAGAGAGGAATGTTGCCCACACTCGCTATATCGTTCGCTGTAGAGTTTGGTCCACCTATTGCACCCTAGTGTGGCATGGTAAGTCTAGGCTGTTTGGGGCCAATCCATTGTAGATGGTTGATTGAAAGACAGTCTCTAACGTGGCAAAACAAAATTACACTTATTCTCACTGCACCTCATGTCCCAAAACAAACATCCAATATAACTAACGATCATCTCCATTTTGCCTGTGTCGCCAACCAAGTGCATAAGTTGTCATCATTGATGTTAATACTGGAAACTTATAGGAGACGTTTCACATCTGATTTGGGTTTTTCAGTCAACTTATGAGTTTGTTTATTTGATCAGTTTTCTTTAGTTTGTTTATTTCTGTCTCACCCTCTCCCCCATGTCTTCCCCCTTTACCCCCACCCTTCCACCACCCAGTTCAAACTCCCCACCCCGGCTCCTCCCACAACAGTGTCCCCAACAACCGTACCCCCGACAACTACAACAACAGCACCCCCTACAACTACCACAGCAACTATCGCCACAACTACATCAATCAAACCCCCTACCACCATAGCTACCGCCCTGGAGCCTATGACAACAACCCTGTCTACAACCACCACACCGGAGCCGACTACACTGCCCAACCCTGCTATGCCGACCGAGACCCCCACTACTGCTATGCAGACCGAGGCCCCCACCATTCTTCCCCCTACAACGTTAGCCAAAGCTACAACGCCCATACCTGAGACCACCACTAGTGAGACTGAGGAGCAAACAACTGCAGAAGAACTCGTTGCAGAGGCTGAAAGTGAAACTGTAGGCCCCGTGGTTACCCCTGGCAACGTGGAGCTTGCCGCGGAAACTGAGGTGGCAACGGTTATGACCAAAGACGGGCAGCCATCCGATGATCTCGCCACTCTAATCCCCCTGGCGTTCCCGCCCGAGACATCCCCATTGGAAGTGGTTACTGCACCCCCCCCTCAGGAACTGGACAAGGCTCTGAGTCTGGCGGAGCCCCCCATGGAGGTCCAGCCCACACCCGTCAGCTACCCTTTCCCAGCCCCCTTCCCCCTGGGGGAACCGGTCGACTCAGATCTCACCTTCCACCTGGACCTGACAGAGGCCCCCTCCCCACTCCCTCTAGACCACCTCCACCCCCTCCCCACCGACGCCGAGGGCCAGGGTGCCGAGCCGGAAGTGCTTCTCTGGCCCAGGGAGGAAGTGGAGGAGGAAGCTGAGGACATGGCGGTAGAGAACGACACATCCACCACGTTTTCGGCCACCAGCGTGCTGTCAGGGGACGGAGAGGCCGCCGACCACTTCCTTTCGGGCTCGGCCTACCCCCAGCTCCTGGACGCCGACTCAGAGCTGGACTACCAGTATGACTCATCCGACACCTTCCTGCCGGTGAGTTGGAAATTTGTCCGGAGCTTCCATGGCCACCATGCTTCCAGCTCTTAACTGGACGCGGCTCTAGACTCCCACTTCTGACACCAGTTGTCAGAATCACAGCTCTTCCCTTGTCCCATTGCTATTCCTCACCGTGTTTTGCTTTCGTTGTCGTTGTTGACATGGTTGACGTTGCTTTTGGAAATCAATTTGAAGAAATGGCTACGACAGCAAAGGCTGGAGCAGTTGTCTTTTCGTTAATGTTTTCATCTGTTTTATCATTTGACAGGCCATTTTAACAGTAGTATTACATGAAGAAGCTTAGAACCTCATTAATATGTATAATAGTCAATAGTTTATGGGTTGATGAGATAAACAGAAAATTGCGATGCCTTGGTTGGTTGGAGTGTGTCCTTGTGAATGTGTGCGTGTATTTATCTAACAGTGCTGTGTGTGTAGGGGGACTCAGGCTCCTATGTGAGTTGGGGCTCGTCTGCTTGCCCCTGTGTGGAGAAGGTCCAGGGTTCTCATCTGTTACCAGTCAGAGTGGCGAGGAAGATCACACTATTCGCCAGAAACCTCCACCTGTACCAGGTAACACATGCACTCAGTCACACACACACCACCTGGGTGTCTACACTATGGTCGAGGACAACTGCAGGATTCAGGAACTGTAAAGAAAAACAATGCATTTGATTATTTTGTAACCTGGTCCAATGTGCGTGTGCAGGACACAGACCTGGACTACGAGTGTGTGTTGGTGATCGAGGGGCAGACGGTGGTGGTAGACGCCTATGTGGAAATGGATGAGATGAACCCGTCTCTCTTTGACATCACCTGTCAGCTGCACCAGGTCAGACTATCACATTCTACTCACTGACAGTTTTTGTGGACACTTTAGTACTCAATTCAAGTTTCAGTGAAAACTTTAACAACTCTACTTCTCGCTGCAGTATTCCTACTCCGCTCCAGTGGATGAGTACAACGCCATGGTGTACGTAAAGAGGCGGGACACCTTCCACGTGGACAGCTCTCATGACCTGTACGGTGAGTCCCAGACCCATAGTGCTGGGGAACAGCAGCTGCCAGCCCAGACAGCTGTGTTGTTGCTCTCGGCCATAACAATGTTTTTCTTCTAGGCGTCTGTATCAGACATATGGCATATTGTCCCAAGAGAATGTTCTCACCTTTTCACTCCCTTCCCCAAGGACACGGATAACACAAGTGTGATTAGTTTACACGCAGAGCATTCTGTTTTCTATGAGTTTCTCTCTCTCTCTCTCCCTCAATGACTGTATTATCTCTCTCTCTCTCTCTCCCTCTATGACTGTATTCTCTCTCTCTTTCGCTCCCTCAATGACTGTATTCTCTCTCCCTCAATGACTGTTCTCTCTCTTTCTCTCTCCCTCAATGACTGCTCTCTCTCTCTCTCTCTCCCTCAATGACTGTATTATCTCTCTCCCTCAATGACTGTTCTCTCTCGCTCCCTCAATGACTGTATTTTCTCTCGCTCCCTCAATGACTGTATTTTCTCTCTCTCTCTCGCTCCCTCAATGACTATTTCCTCTCTCTCTCTCTCTCTCTCTCTCTCTCTCTCCCTCAATGACTGTACAGTGCCTTGCGAAAGTATTCGGCCCCCTTGAACTTTGCGACCTTTTGCCACATTTCAGGCTTCAAACATAAAGATATAAAACTGTATTTTTTTGTGAAGAATCAACAACAAGTGGGACACAATCATGAAGTGGAACGACATTTATTGGATATTTCAAACTTTTTTAACAAATCCAAAACTGAAAAATTGGGCGTGCAAAATTATTCAGCCCCCTTAAGTTAATACTTTGTAGCGCCACCTTTTGCTGCGATTACAGCTGTAAGTCGCTTGGGGTATGTCTCTATCAGTTTTGCACATCGAGAGACTGACATTTTTTCCCATTCCTCCTTACAAAACAGCTCGACCTCAGTGAGGTTGGATGGAGAGCATTTGTGAACAGCAGTTTTCAGTTCTTTCCACAGATTCTCAATTGGATTCAGGTCTGGACTTTGACTTGGCCATTCTAACACCTAGATATGTTTATTTTTGAACCATTCCATTGTAGATGTTGCTTTATGTTTTGGATCATTGTCTTGCTGGAAGACAAATCTCCGTCCCAGTCTCAGGTCTTTTACAGACTCCATCAGGTTTTCTTCCAGAATGGTCCTGTATTTGGCTCCATCCATCTTCACATCAATTTTAACCATCTTCCCTGTCCCTGCTGAAGAAAAGCAGGCCCAAACCATGATGCTGCCACCACCATGTTTGACAGTGGGGATGGTGTGTTCAGCTGTGTTGCTTTTACGCCAAACATAACGTTTTGCATTGTTGCCAAAAAGTTCAATTTTGGTTTCATCTGACCAGAGCACCTTCTTCCACATGTTTGGTGTGTCTCCCAGGTGGCTTGTGGCAAACTTTAAACAACACTTTTTATGGATATCTTTAAGAAATGGCTTTCTTCTTGCCACTCTTCCATAAAGGCCAGATTTGTGCAATATACGACTGATTGTTGTCCTATGGACAGAGTCTCCCACCTCAGCTGTAGATCTCTGCAGTTCATCCAGAGTGATCATGGGCCTCTTGGCTGCATCTCTTTATGTTTGAAGCCTGAAATGTGGCAAAAGGTCGCAAAGTTCAAGGGGGCCGAATACTTTCGCAAGGCACTGTATTTTCTCTCTCTCTCCCTCAATGACTTATCTATCTCTCTCTCAATTCAATTCAATTCAATTCAAGGGCTTTATTGGCATGGGAAACATGTGTTAACATTGCCAAAGCAAGTGAGGTAGACAACATACAAAGTGAATATATAAAGTGAAAAACAACAAACATTAACAGTAAACATTACACATACAGAGGTTTCAAAACAGTAAAGACATTACAAATGTCATATTATATATATATACAGTGTTTTAACAATGTACAAAATGGTTAAAGGACACAAGATAAAATAAATAAGCATAAATATGGGTTGTATTTACAATGGGTGGTGTGTGTTCTTCTCTGGTTGCCCTTTTCTCGTGGCAACAGGTCACAAATCTTGCTGCTGTGATGGCACACTGTGGAATTTCACCCAGTAGATATGGGAGTTTTTCAAATTTGGATTTGTTTTCGAATTCTTTGTGGATCTGTGTAATCTGAGGGAAATATGTATCTCTAATATGGTCATACATTGGGCAGGAGGTTAGGAAGTGCAGCTCAGTTTCCACCTCATTTTGTGGGCAGTGAGCACATAGCCTGTCTTCTCTTGAGAGCCATGTCTGCCTACGGCGGCCTTTCTCAATAGCAAGGCTATGTTCACTGAGTCTGTACATAGTCAAAGCTTTCCTTAATTTTGGGTCAGTCACAGTGGTCAGGTATTCTGCCGCTGTGTACTCTCTGTTTAGGGCCAAATAGCATTCTAGTTTGCTCTGTTTTTTTGTTCATTCTTTCCAATGTGTCAAGTAATTATCTTTTTGTTTTCTCATGATTTGGTTGGGTCTAATTGTGCTGTTGTCCCGGGGCTCTGTAGGGTGTGTTTGTGTTTGTGAACAGAGCCCCAGGACCAGCTTGCTTAGGGGACTCTTCTCCAGGTTCATCTCTCTGTAGGTGATGGCTTTGTTATGGAAGGTTTGTGAATCACTTCCTTTTAGGTGGTTGTAGAATTTGACGGCTCTTTTCTGGATTTTGATAATTAGTGCGTATCGGCCTAATTCTGCTCTGCATGCATTATTTGGTGTTCTACGTTGTACACGGAGGATATTTTTGCAGAATTCTGCGTGCAGAGTCTCAATTTGGTGTTTGGTGTTTGGTGATTGGCAGAATTCTGCGTGCAGAGTCTCAATTTGGTGTTTGGTGTCTCTCTCCCTCAATGACTGTTCTCTCTCTCTCCCTCAATGACTGTTCTCTCTCTCTCTATCTCTCTCTCTCTCTCCCTCAATGACTGTTCTCTCTCTCTCTCTCTCCCTCAATGACTGTTCTCTCTCTCTCTCTCTCTCTCTCCCTCAATGACTGTTCTCTCTCTCTCTCTCCCTCAATGACTGTTCTCTCTCTCTCTCTCCCTCAATGACTGTTCTCTCTCTCTCTCTCTCCCTCAATGACTGTTCTCTCTCTCTCTCTCCCTCAATGACTGTTCTCTCTCTCTCTCTCCCTCAATGACTGTATTATCTCTCTCTCCCTCAATGACTGTTCTCTCTCTCTCTCTCCCTCAATGACTGTTCTCTCTCTCTCTCCCTCAATGACTGCTCTCTCTCTCTCTCCCTCAATGACTGCTCTCTCTCCCTCAATGACTGTTCTCTCTCTCCCTCAATGACTGTTCTCTCTCTCTCTCTCTCTCTCTCTCTCTCCCTCAATGACTGTTCTCTCTCTCCCTCAATGACTGTTCTCTCTCTCTCTCTCTCTCTCTCGCTCTCCCTCAATGACTGTTCTCTCTCTCTCTCTCCCTCAATGACTGTTCTCTCTCTCTCTCTCTCTCTCTCTCTCTCCCTCAATGACTGTTCTCTCTCTCTCTCTCTCCGTCAATGACTGTTCTCTCTCTCGCTCTCCCTCAATGACTGTTCTCTCTCTCCCTCAATGACTGCTCTCTCTCTCTCTCTCTCTCTCTCTCTCCCTCAATGACTGTGCTCTCTCTCTCTCTCTCCCTCAATGACTGTGCTCTCTCTCTCTCTCTCTCCCTCAATGACTGTTCTCTCTCTCTCTCTCTCTCTCCCTCAATGACTGTTCTCTCTCTCTCTCTCTCTCTCTTTCTCTCTCTCTCCCTCAATGACTGTTCTCTCTCTCTCTCTCTCTCTTTCTCTCTCTCTCTCCCTCAATGACTGTTCTCTCTCTCCCTCAATGACTGTTTTCTCTCTCTCTCTCTCAATGACTGTTCTCTCTCTCTCTCCCTCAATGACTGTTCTCTCTCTCTCTCTCCCTCAATGACTGTTCTCTCTCTCCCTCAATGACTGTTTTCTCTCTCTCTCTCTCAATGACTGTTCTCTCTCTCTCTCTCCCTCAATGACTGTTCTCTCTCTCCCTCAATGACTGCTCTCTCTCTCTCTCTCTCTCTCCCTCAATGACTGTGCTCTCTCTCTCTCTCTCTCCCTCAATGACTGTTCTCTCTCTCTCTCCCTCAATGACTGTTCTCTCTCTCTCTCTCTCCCTCAATGACTGTTTTCTCTCTCTCTCTCTCTCTCTCTCTCTCTCTCTCCCTCAATGACTGTTCTCTCTCTCTCTCTCTCCCTCAATGACTGTTCTCTCTCTCTCTCTCTCCCTCAATGACTGTTCTCTCTCCCTCAATGACTGTTCTTTCTCTCTCTCTCCCTCAATGACTGTTCTCTCTCTCTCTCTCCCTCAATGACTGTTCTCTCTCTCTCTCTCTCCCTCAATGACTGTTCTCTCTCTCTCTCCCTCAATGACTGTTCTCTCTCTCTCTCCCTCAATGACTGTTCTCTCTCTCTCTCCCTCAATGACTGTTCTCTCTCTCTCTCCCTCAATGACTGTTCTTTCTCTCTCTCTCTCCCTCAATGACTGTTCTCTCTCTCTCTCCCTCAATGACTGTTCTTTCTCTCTCTCTCTCCCTCAATGACTGTTCTCTCTCTCTCTCCCTCAATGACTGTTCTCTCTCTTTCTCTCTCCCTCAATGACTGTTCTCTCTCTCTCTCTCTCTCTCTCTCTCTCTCTCCCTCAATGACTGTTCTCTCTCTCTCTCCCTCAATGACTGTTCTCTCTCTCTCTTTCTCCCTCAATGACTGCTCTCTCTCTCTCTCTCTCCCTCAATGACTGTTCTCTCTCTCTCTCTCTCTCTCTCCCTCAATGACTGTTCTCTCTCTCTCTCTCTCACCCTCAATGACTGTTCTCTCTCTCTCTCTCTCTCCCTCAATGACTTCTCTCTCTCTCTCTCTCCCTCAATGACTTCTCTCTCTCTCTCTCTCCCTCAATGACTTCTCTCTCTCTCTCTCTCTCCCTCAATGACTTCTCTCTCTCTATCTCTCCCTCAATGACTTCTCTCTCTCTCTCTCCCTCAATGACTGTTCTCTCTCTCTCTCCCTCAATGACTGTTCTCTCTCTCTCTCTCTCCCTCAATGACTGTTCTCTCTCTCTCAAATTTCAAGCTGCTTTATTGGCATGAAAAACATTGTGTCAATATTGCCAAAGCAACAATGTATACAATATACATTGTAACAAAATTGTAAATGATAGCAAATAATAATATAAAATGGTAGTAAATAATAATACAAAAATAAATACAATAAAATGGTAACAGTCTACAGTAAACATTAATAATTATAGTAATAACAATAATAGTAATAATAAGTAAGTTACTGTTTACTATGCAGATGTTATTATTCAGTGTCCCTCAGGCTATGGCAGGAAAATACATATTTGGCTGCAAGAGGAGCCATTGCTCCTTCGCCCATGAGTATTCTTAGTTTTTCCTCTGGGTTCAATTTGTAAAAATGTGGAATATATGTAGTCATTTCTGTGAATAATGAATCTCTTTGTGAGGAATATTTATCACAGTAAAGGAGAAAGTGCATCTCTGTCTCTACCTCCCCTGTCATGCAGTGACCACATCTCTCTCTCTCTCTCTCTCTCCCTCAATGACTGTTCTCTCTCTCTCTCTCTCTCTCTCCCTCAATGACTGTTCTCTCTTTCTCTCTCCCTCAATGACTGTTCTCTCTCTCTCTCTCTCTCCCTCAATGACTTCTCTCTCTCTCTCTCTCCCTCAATGACTGTTCTCTCTCTCTCTCTCTCTCCCTCAATGACTTCTCTCTCTCTCTCTCTCTCTCCCTCAATGACTTCTCTCTCTCTCTCTCTCTCTCCCTCAATGACTTCTCTCTCTCTCTCCCTCAATGACTGTTCTCTCTCTCTCTCTCTCTCCCTCAATGACTGTTCTCTCTCTCTCTCTCTCTCCCTCAATGACTGTTCTCTCTCTCTCTCTCTCTCCCTCAATGACTGTTCTCTCTCTCTCTCTCTCTCCCTCAATGACTGTTCTCTCTCTCTCTCTCTCTCTCCCTCAATGACTGTTCTCTCTCTCTCTCTCTCCCTCAATGACTGTTCTCTCTCTCTCTCTCTCCCTCAATGACTGTTCTCTCTCTCTCTCTCCCTCAATGACTGTTCTCTCTCTCTCTCCCTCAATGACTGTTCTCTCTCTCTCTCCCTCAATGACTGTTCTCTCTCTCTCTCTCTCTCTCTCTCTCCCTCAATGACTGTTCTCTCTCTCTCTCTCTCTCTCTCCCTCAATGACTTCTCTCTCTCTCTCTCTCTCTCCCTCAATGACTGTTCTCTCTCTCTCTCTCTCTCTCCCTCAATGACTGTTCTCTCTCTCTCTCTCTCTCCCTCAATGACTGTTCTCTCTCTCTCTCTCTCTCTCCCTCAATGACTGTTCTCTCTCTCTCTCTCTCTCTCCCTCAATGACTGTTCTCTCTCTCTCTCTCTCCCTCAATGACTGTTCTCTCTCTCTCTCTCCCTCAATGACTGTTCTCTCTCTCTCTCCCTCAATGACTGTTCTCTCTCTCTCTCCCTCAATGACTGTTCTCTCTCTCTCTCTCTCTCTCTCTCCCTCAATGACTGTTCTCTCTCTCTCTCTCTCTCTCTCCCTCAATGACTTCTCTCTCTCTCTCTCTCCCTCAATGACTGTTCTCTCTCTCTCTCCCTCAATGACTGTTCTCTCTCTCTCTCTCTCTCTCCCTCAATGACTGTTCTCTCTCTCTCTCTCCCTCAATGACTGTTCTCTCTCTCTCTCCCTCAATGACTGTTCTCTCTCTCTCTCCCTCAATGACTGTTCTCTCTCTCTCTCTCCCTCAATGACTGTTCTCTCTCTCTCTCTCTCTCCCTCAATGACTGTTCTCTCTCTCTCTCTCTCTCTCCCTCAATGACTGTTCTCTCTCTCTCTCTCTCTCCCTCAATGACTGTTCTCTCTCTCTCTCTCTCTCCATCAATGACTGTTCTCTCTCTCTCTCTCTCTCCATCAATGACTGTTCTCTCTCTCTCTCTCTCTCTCCCTCAATGACTGTTCTCTCTCTCTCTCTCTCCCTCAATGACTGTTCTCTCTCTCTCTCTCTCTCCCTCAATGACTGTTCTCTCTCTCTCTCTCTCTCCCTCAATGACTGTTCTCTCTCTCTCTCTCTCTCCCTCAATGACTGTTCTCTCTCTCTCTCTCTCTCTCCCTCAATGACTGTTCTCTCTCTCTCTCTCTCCCTCAATGACTGTTCTCTCTCTCTCTCTCCCTCAATGACTATTCTCTCTCTCTCCCTCAATGACTGTTCTCTCTCTCTCTCCCTCAATGACTGTTCTCTCTCTCTCCCCCTCAATGACTGTTCTCTCTCTCTCTCCCTCAATGACTGTTCTCTCTCTCTCTCCCTCAATGACTGTTCTCTCTCTCTCCCTCAATGACTGTTCTCTCTCTCTCCCTCAATGACTGTTCTCTCTCTCCCTCAATGACTGTTCTCTCTCTCCCTCAATGACTGTTCTCTCTCACTCAATGACTGTTCTCTCTCTCACTCAATGACTGTTCTCTCTCTCTCACTCAATGACTGTTCTCTCTCTCTCTCTCCCTCAATGACTGTTCTCTCTCTCTCTCTCTCCCTCAATGACTGTTCTCTCTCTCTCTCTCTCTCCATCAATGACTTCTCTCTCTCTCCATCAATGACTGCTCTCTCTCTCCCTCAATGACTTCTCTCTCTCCCTCAATGACTGTTCTCTCTCTCTCTCCCTCAATGACTGTTCTCTCTCTCTCTCGCTCTCTCTCTCCCTCAATGACTGTTCTCTCTCTCTCTCTCCCCCTCAATGACTGTTCTCTCTCTCTCTCTCCCTCAATGACTGTTCTCTCTCTCTCTCTCCCTCAATGACTGTTCTCTCTCTCTCTCCCTCAATGACTGTTCTCTCTCCCTCAATGACTGTTCTTTCTCTCTCTCTCCCTCAATGACTGCTCTCTCTCCATCAATGACTGCTCTCTCTCTCCCTCAATGACTTCTCTCTCTCCCTCAATGACTGTTCTCTCTCTCTCTCCCTCAATGACTGTTCTCTCTCTCTCTCGCTCTCTCTCTCCCTCAATGACTGTTCTCTCGCTCTCTCTCCCTCAATGACTGTTCTCTCTCTCTTTCTCTCTCCCTCGATGACTGTTCTCTCTCTCTCTCTCTTTCTCTCTCCCTCAATGACTGTTCTCTTTCTCTCTCTCTCTCCCTCAATGACTGTTCTCTCTCTCTCCCTCAATGACTGTATTTTCTCTCTCTCTTTCTCTCTCCCTCAATGACTGTTCTCTCTCTCTCTCTCTCTCCCTCAATGACTGTATTATCTTTCTCTCTCTCAATGACTGTTGTATTATCTCTCTCTCTCTCTCTCTCCCTCAAAGACTGTATTATCTCTCTCTCTCTTTCTCTCTCTCTCAATGACTTATCTTTCACTCTCTCTCTCTCAATGACTGTATTCTCTCTCTCTCCCTCAATGACTGTTCTCTCTCTCTCTCTCCCTCAATGACTGTATTATCTCTCTCTCTCCCCATCAATGACTGTATTATCTCTCTCCCTCAATGACTGTTCTCTCTCAAATTCAAATTCAAATTCAAGCTGCTTTATTGGCATGAAAAACATTGTGTCAATATTGCCAAAGCAACAATGTATACAATATACATTGTAACAAAATTATAAATGATAGCAAATAATAATATAAAATGGTAGTAAATAATAATACAAAATTAAATACAAAAATAATAACAATAAAATGGTAACAGTCTACAGTAAACATTAATAATTATAGTAATAACAATAATAGTAATAATAAGTAAGTTACTGTTTACTATGCAGATGTTATTATTCAGTGTCCCTCAGGCTATGGCAGGAAAATACATATTTGGCTGCAAGAGGAGCCATTGCTCCTTCGCCCATGAGTATTCTTAGTTTTTCCTCTGGGTTCAATTTGTAAAAATTTGGAATATATGTAGTCATTTCTGTGAATAATGAATCTCTTTGTGAGGAATATTTATCACAGTAAAGGAGAAAGTGCATCTCTGTCTCTACCTCCCCTGTCATGCAGTGACCACATACACGCTCCTCTTTGGGTAGCCATGTCTTTTTATGTCTGCCGGTTTCTATTGCCAATCGGTGGTCACTCAGCCTGTACTTGGTAAGGATCTGTCTCTGCTTCGTATCTCTGACAGAGTAGAGATAATCAGCCAATTCATATTCTCTGTTTAGGGTCAGATAGCAATTTAGTCGGCTTTGGGATTTTGTTTCGTTTTTCCAGTATTGTAAATATGATTCCTTTGATTGGTTCATGATTTTGCTTATTGGAATTCTTTCTTTTGAAGCAGTGCTGGCGTCAGCTTGGTTGGTGAGGTCCAACACCATCTGACTGAGAGGGCTCGTTTCTGGGCTCAGCTCTTGGGCTTGAAGTGCTTTAAATTGCAGACTCGAATTTGGACTTGAATTTAGATGTAGCCAAAATTTTAATGATCTTTTCTGTATTTTCATTATTACTGGAAAACGGCCCAATTCTGCCCTACATGCATTAGTTGGTGTATTTCTCTGGACTTGTAGAATTTTCCGACAGAATTCTGCATGTAGGGCTTCAATTGGATGTTTGTCCCACATTTTAAAATCCAGTTTATTGAGTGGCCCCCAAACCTCACTTCCATAAAGTGCTATTGGTAGGATTACACTGTCAAATATTTTAGTCCAAATTCTAATTGGGATGTTGATTTTGAATAATTTCATTTTTATTGCATACATTGCTCTGCGGGCTTTTTCTTTGAGTGCCTTCACTGCCATATTAAAGTTTCCCGATGCAGATATGGTCAGACCAAGGTAGGTGTAATTTTTTGTGTGTTCAATTAAGGTGTTGTTCAGGGTGAATTTACATTTGTGTTTCTGACATCTGGGTTTTTTTTGGAAAATCATGATTTTAGTTTTTGGGAAATTTACTGCCAGGGCCCAATTATGGCAATATTGCTCCAGAATATTAATGTTTTGTTGAAGACCTTCTTTGGTTGGTGATAGAAGTACCAAGTCATCAGCATATAGCAGGTATTTCACCTCTGTGTCAAATAGTGTGAGTCCTGGGGCTGGAGATTGGTCCAACATGTCTGCTAATTCATTGATATAAATGTTGAAAAGATTTGGACTCAAATTGCAGCCTTGTCTCACACCTCGACATTGTGAAAAAAATTCTGTTCTTTGGTTTTTGATTTTTATTGCACACTTATTTTCTGTGTACATACATTTTATTAAGTCATACACCTTACCACCAAGCCCACTTTGTAGAATTTTGTAGAATAGCCCTTCGTGCCAAATCGAATCAAATGCTTTTTTAAAGTCAATAAAGCAAGCAAAGATTTTGCCCTCTTTTTTTTGGTGGACGTGTTTATTAATTAGTGTGTGTAAGGTGTATATATGGTCAGTAGTGCGATGGTTAGGGAGAAAGCCAATTTGACATTTACTTATTACATTTTTTTCTTGAAGAAAGGTTTGAATTCTTGAATTCAAAATGCTACAGAAAATCTTTCCCAAGTTACTGTTGACGCAAATTCCCCTGTAATTATTGGGGTCTGATTTGTCTCCACTTTTGTGGATAGGGGAGATGAGCCCCTGGTTCCAGACATCAGGGAAGCAGCCAGAAGTTAAAACCATGTTGAACAATTTAAGCACAGCATTTTGCAACTCAGGTGTGCTGTTTTTCAGCATTTCATTTCTGATGTTGTCTACACCACAAGCCTTTTTTGATTTAATAGATTTTAGCTTTTCATTTAGTTCTTGTTGGGTTATTGGGTAATCTAATGGATTTTGGTTGTTTTTAATGACTGATTCCAGGATGTTCAATTTTTCTTTAATTTCTAATTGGTTCTGGTTTAAGTCTTTTTGTGGGATGTTTTTGTATAGATTATCAAAGTAAGTTTTCCAAATTCCTACATCTTGTATGGCTAATTCTTGTGGCTTTGTTGTGCTTAAATTGTTCCACATGTCCCAGAACTGATTTTGGTCAATTGCGTTTTCAATTTCATCAAGTGTCTTGTTGGTATAATTCCATTTCTTGCATTTCAGTGTTTGTTTATACTGTTTCAGAGTTTCAAAGTATTCATATCGTAGCTCTGGGTTGTTTTGCTGCTTATGTTTTTTGTTTGACATTTGTCTTAGGTGTTTTCTAATTGTTTTACATTCATTATCAAACCATTTGTCAGAAACATTTTGATTTTTGCTTCTGATGTTGCATTGCTTTGGTTTTCTCAAATTTGCTTTCGATGCTGCTTTTTGGAATATGCAGTTGATGTTTTGGGTAGCTGAATTGACACCATCTTTATTGTTTTGGTACTGTGAGTTATTGAAAAACTGTATAGAGTTCATCATTTCATTTGAGTTCAATGTTTCAATGAATGCCTCTGCACTGTTTGGAGCCCATCTGAACGATTGGTTTATGTTGTAAAGTTTATTGGGCTGTTTTTTTGAATGAATATTGCCGGTTAATTTCTTCAGAAACACGTTGATCTGACTGTGATCTGACAATGGTGTCTGTGGTCTGACAGTGAATGCACTAATGGAGGAGGGGTCAATGTCAGTGATGGCATAATCGACTACACTTGTCCCAAGAGCTGAGCAGTAAGTAAACTGACCTAAAGAGTCCCCTCTGATTCTACCATTAAGCATGTACAGGCCTAAGGCTCGACAGAGATGTACTAACTCTTTTCCATTTTTGTTCAGTATTTGGTCAGGACTGTTTCTATTATTTATAATAGGGCTACTGTACAAGGAGGGGTGTCCAAATATGTGGTGGTTACCTCCCGCATCAGTGTAGTCAGGCTCAGAACCTGTTCTTGCATTGAAATCTCCACAAAGAAGCACTTTACCCTGCGCCTGAAATGTAATGATTTCTGTCTGGAGATTGTCAAAAAACTGATCATCATAATATGATGAATCTGAAGGAGGAGCATAAGCTGCACATATGTATACATCATTGTCACAATAGATTGTACCTTTGTTAAGTTTTAGCCAAATGTGAGTGGTACCTTTTTTCATTTCATTCAGTGCTAAGTCCTGCTTATGCCAAATGATGATTCCACCTGAGTCTCGGCCCCGTTTAACATTTTTATGTTTGATTGATGGTAGTAAACTTTCTCTATAGCCTGAGGGACACTGAGTATCTATGTCTCCACGACACCATGTTTCCAGTAGGATTATGATGTCCTGTCCCTTGATGTTTTTAATCAATTCTGGATTAGTTGTTTTATAACCAAAATGTGAAGAGTATAGGCCCTGGATATTCCAAGAGCTGATAGTTAATGATCTCATTTATAATAAGTGATATTCACTGGTTTGAGTAAAGTACATCGAAAAAAACAAAAAAAATAAAATAAAATAAAATATGTATATATACATATATATACATACACACACACACATACACATATACATATATATACATACATATATACACATATACATACATATATACATACACATACATATACATATACATATATATATACATACACATACATATATACATACACATACATATACACACATACATACATACATACATACACACACACACACATACATACATACATATATATATACATATATATACACATACACATACATATATATATATATATATATATATATATATATACACACATACATGCACATACACATATACACACATACATACATACATACACACACACGCGCACACACACACACACACACACACACCATTACATATAATAATTATTATAATACCGGTGTCAATACATTTAGGAATATTTGTAAACAAATGAATAAGAATGGAATAAGATTGCATTGTACTTATGTTATGTGCAATCTGCAACCCTGTGTGTTTGTGTGTGTGTGTGTGTGCGCGTGCGTGCCCGTGTGTGAATTAAAGGGACTGTCTAGCTCAGTAGTCTGCATATTAGTTGCAGTAGTTGGCGCACCTCTCCTATCTCTGATTGTTCTAGGGGTCTTCTGCCAGAGGTTACCTCAGCATATGTAGGCTGACGATCTAATTGATACATGGTGTGGACTGCATCATGTGGTTTACTTCCCTGAAGGGCAGTGTTCTGACCGACCCTGGAGTAGTGGTCAGAGCTGTGTTGTGATGGGCTGGGTCTAGTAGAGCTGTGTTGTGATGGGACAGGTCTAGTAGAGCTGTGTTGTGATGGGCCGGGTCTAGTAGAGCTGCGTTGTGATGGGCCGGGTCTAGTAGAGCTGTGTTGTGATGGGCCGGGTCTAGTAGAGCTGTGTTGTGATGGGCCGGGTCTAGTAGAGCTTTGTTGTGATGGGCCAGGTCTAGTAGAGCTGTGTTGTGATGGGCCAGGTCTAGTAGAGCTGTGTTGTGATGGGCCAGGTCTAGTAGAGCTTTGTTGTGATGGGCCAGGTCTAGTAGAGCTGTGTTGTGATGGGCCGGGTCTAGTAGAGCTGTGCTGTGTTGGGCCTGGTCTAGTAGAGCTGTGCTGTGTTGGGCCTGGTCTAGTAGAGCTGTGCTGTAATAAGCCATGTCTGGCTCTTTTCTCCTCGGGATGGTGGAGGTACTGTTGTTTCAGAAGGTGGGGCGTGGGACCTTTGTTGCTGGGGTGATGGGTGTGTGGGTCCCTGCCAAGTGTTGCATCTTTTAGGTCCTTGGCAAAGGTTCTGATACTGTCCTGATCAAGATGTATATTATCATATAAGTGTTGACATGTCAGAGTGGGGTGGTGAGCCGTTCTGACGTTGAGCAGTGAGGCACAGTCCACAGTGATCTGTTGATTTATTTTGTCGATCAACTTTTCTGGGAAGTCTTTTCTTGGTAGGAGGGTGGACACAACTATATTGGTTGTTGGGAACATAGCCTGTGCCCGTTCTGCCACTCTTCTCACTGCCCCAGATACATTTTCACCTTTGGCATGAAGGTCGTTTGTGCCAGTGTGGATGATGATGTTGTCAGGGGTGTCAATCCTGGTCTGACTGAGTAGCTGCATTGCACTCTCAGTTGTAGGACACCAGAACTTATACACCTGGTGTCTAGGGAATAATCTTTCCTGGACTAAGAACTTCCCATTTGAATCAATTAGAATTGCAGTTGTGGGTGATTGTCTGGGTGGAGCAGACTGGGAGGCTGGTATTCTGACCTGGGCTGGAGCAGACTGGGAGGCTGGTAGGTTAACCTGGGCTAGAGCAGACTGGGAGGCTGGTATTCTGACCTGGGCTGGAGCAGACTGGGAGGCTGGTAGGTTGACCTGGGCTGGAGCAGACTGGGAGGCTGGTAGGTTAACCTGGGCTGGAGCAGACTGGGAGGCTGGTATTCTGACCTGGGCTGGAGCAGACTGGGAGGCTGGTAGGTTGACCTGGGCTGGAGCAGACTGGTAGGCTGGTGCAGTGTCATCCGGCTGTGTAGTGGAGGCCATGCTGGTCTCAGGTTCTGCTTGTGTTGTACCAAGCTGGTGGACATGTTCTCTAGATGCAGAGGACACAATGACTCTCTGCCGGTTGAGGGTGTCAATGTACCTCTCTTTTTGTTCGAGCTCCTTTCTTGTTGTGCTCAGATGGTCTCTGAGGTCATTATTTGTCTGACTCAGCTTGTCCATTCTGCTTTCTAATTTAGCTATGGATGCTCTGCTCTCCTCCCTGAACTGTTTCATCTCTTCTTTGAGTTTCTGGACAGTGTCCTCCTCTTGAAGCTTGTTCTCTCTGAGTTCTATGACCTCTGCTTCGACTAGAGAGAGGGTGTTGTGGAAACGTTGCATAGCAGGTGTTCTTATTGAAATTGTCATGTCCTTGACTCTGTCTGCTGCAGGTGAGGTAGGTAAAGGGACGTTGAGGGCTTCCTGCTGGGTCACAGAGACCATTGTGGTCTGCTTTTCTCCATCTCCCTCCTTGACTTTTTCCTCATTTTCTGAGATGATGTCAGCGTCTTCTTTTAGGGTAGCAAACCTATTCTCAAAAGCCTGGAGGCTTGAATCATTGCCTTGTATCAATACAGTTCCATTATTATATAAGTTTACTGTTTGATATGTGTTGCTCTGGTCAGCTTCTTCAAAAATGCTGATCTGACATCCTTGGCTGATGCCCCTCTTTTTTGAGAAAGGGAAATGGTTGCAAATAACCTTTTTCCATATGTTCCCTCGATTGGTATTAAAAATTAAATTTGCTCTTGTTTTGTAACTGGTAAGATCTGCAAACAGGCATTCATGGTTCTGTCCCATCAACAAACCTTTGAAACTTTTCTTAGCTTTCTCTGTTTGGATGTCTGGTGGGTAAACAATTTCCATAGCAACGCTGGTGATGTTGGCTACAATGTTGCAATAGAAGTGCTGTTTCTTGTATAATGCTCTCTTGTTTCTTCAGAGGACTGTTTCACTTTGTTATCCTTTTTTCTTTTCCTTTTTTCTTCTGTCCTTATTTTGTCTTCCTTTCTTCTGTTAACTAGATATTTTGTTGTTATTCTTTGTAAGCTAGCTAGCTTCTTCCAGGAGAGTCCTTAGCAACTGCTTAGCAACATGTAAACAATTCAGCTAACAATTCAGCTAGCTAAGATAACTGTATAATTTTATGAAAAATAGTTACTTTTTCAAAATCCTGTCTTTTTGGTTTGTTGCTTGTATTGTCTTCTATTGAGTCTTGCAGTTTTCTTTTGATTTTTTCGATGTACTTCACTCTAAAAAACCATTTAAATCTCAATATATACAGGAGCTCATTTTTCAGCAGCTGCTCAATTTGGAACTCCGGAACTCTCTCTCTCTCTCTTTCTCTCTCTCTCTCTCCCTCAATGACTGTATTATCTTTCTCTCTCTCAATAACTGTATTCTCTCTCTCAATGACTGTATTATCTCTCTCTCTCCCTCAATGACTGTATTATCTCTCCCTCCCTCAATGACTATCTTTCTCTCTCTCAATGACTGTATTATCTCTCTCTCTGTCAATGACTTTCACTCTCTCTCTCGCAATGACTGTATTTTCTCTCTCTCTCTCTCTCTCTCCCCCTCAAGGACTGTATTCTCTCTCTCCCTTAATGACTGTATTATCTTTCTCTCTCTCTCCCTCAATGACTGTATTCTCTCTCTCTCTCTCTCTCTCTCTCTCTCTCCCTCAATGACTGTATTCTCTCTCTCCCTTAATGACTGTATCTTTCTCTCTCTGACTATTATCTTTCTCTCTCTCAATGACTATTATCTTTCTCTCTCTCTTTGACTGTATTATCTTTCTCTCTCTCTATGACTGTATTATCTTTCTCTCTCTCTATGACTGTATTATCTTTCTCTCTCTCTCTATGACTGTATTATCTTTCTCTCTCTCTCTCTGACTGTATTATCTTTCTCTCTCTCTCTGACTGTATTATCTTTCTCTGACTGTATTATCTTTCTTTCTCTCAATGACTGTATTCTCTCTCTCTCTCTCTCTCTCAATGACTGTATTATCTCTCTCTCTCTCAATGACTTCCTAGAAAGGCCAAAACCTAGGAAGAAACCTAGAGAGGAACCAGGCTATGTGGGGTGGCCAGTCCTCTTCTGGCTGTGCCGGGTGGAGATTATAACAAAACATGGTCAAGATGTTCAAATGTTCATAAATGACCAACATGGTCGAATAATAATAAGGCAGAATAGTTGAAACTGGAGCAGCAGCACAGTCAGGTGGACTGGGGACAGCAAGGAGTCATCATGTCAGGTATTCCTGGGGCATGGTCCTAGGGCTCAGGTCCTCCGAGAGAGAAAGAAAGAGAGAATTAGAGAGAGCATATGTGGGATGGCCAGTCCTCTTCTGGCTGTGCCGGGTGGAGATTATAACAGAACATGGCCATGGCCACAATGACTATATTATAATTCGCTCTCTCTCAATGACTATATTATCTTTCGCTCTCTCTCTCAATGACTGTTGTATTATCGCTCGCTCTCTCTCAATGACTGTTGTATTATCGCTCTCTCTCTCTCAATGACTGTATTTTTTCTCTCTCTCTCTCTCTCTCTCTCTCTCTCTCTCTCTCTCTCTCTCGCTCTCTCTCAATGACTGTATTATCTTTCGCTCTCTCTCAATGACTGTATTATAATTCGCTCTCTCTCAATGACTATCTTTCGCTCTCTCTCAATGACTATATTATAATTCGCTCTCTCTCAATGACTATATTATCTTTCGCTCTTTTTTTTTTTTTTTTTTTTTTTTTTTTTTACCTTTATTTAACCAGGCAAGTCAGTTAAGAACAAATTCTTATTTTCAATGACGGCCTGGGAACAGTGGGTTAACTGCCTGTTCAGGGGCAGGACGACAGATTTGTACCTTGTCAGCTCGGGGGTTTGAACTCTCTCTCAATGACTGTTGTATTATCGCTCTCTCTCTCTCAATGACTGTTGTATTATCGCTCTCTCTCTCTCAATGACTGTTGTATTATCGCTCTCTCTCTCTCAATGACTGTTGTATTATTGCTCTCTCTCTCTCTCTCAATGACTGTTGTATTATCGCTCTCTCTCTCTCTCTCAATGACTTCTCTCTCTCTCTCTCTCTCAATGACTTCTCTCTCTCTCTCTCAATGACTTCTCTCTCTCTCTCAATGACTTATCTCTCTCTCTCTCAATGACTTATCTCTCTCTCTCTCTCTCAATGACTGTTGTATTATCGCTCTCTCTCTCTCTCTCTCTCAATGACTTATCTCTCTCTCTCTCTCAATGACTTATCTCTCTCTCTCTCTCAATGACTTCTCTCTCTCTCTCAATGACTGTTGTATTATCTCTCTCTCTCTCTCTCTCTCAAATTCAAATTCAAATTCAAGCTGCTTTATTGGCATGAAAAACATTGTGTCAATATTGCCAAAGCAACAATGTATACAATACACATTGTAACAAAATTGTAAATGATAGCAAATAATAATATAAAATGGTAGTAAATAATAATACAAAAATAAATACAATAAAATGGTAACAGTCTACAGTAAACATTAATAATTATAGTAATAACAATAATAGTAATAATAAGTAAGTTACTGTTTACTATGCAGATGTTATTATTCAGTGTCCCTCAGGCTATGGCAGGAAAATACATATTTGGCTGCAAGAGGAGCCATTGCTCCTTCGCCCATGAGTATTCTTAGTTTTTCCTCTGGGTTCAATTTGTAAAAATGTGGAATATATGTAGTCATTTCTGTGAATAATGAATCTCTTTGTGAGGAATATTTATCACAGTAAAGGAGAAAGTGCATCTCTGTCTCTACCTCCCCTGTCATGCAGTGACCACATACACGCTCCTCTTTGGGTAGCCATGTCTTTTTATGTCTGCCGGTTTCTATTGCCAATCGGTGGTCACTCAGCCTGTACTTGGTAAGGATCTGTCTCTGCTTCGTATCTCTGACAGAGTAGAGATAATCAGCCAATTCATATTCTCTGTTTAGGGTCAGATAGCAATTTAGTCGGCTTTGGGATTTTGTTTCGTTTTTCCAGTATTGTAAGTATGATTCCTTTGATTGGTTCATGATTTTGTTTATTGGAATTCTTTCTTTTGAAGCAGTGCTGGTGACAGCTTGATTGGTGAGGTCCAACACCAGCTGACTGAGAGGGCTCGTTTCTGGGCTCAGCTCTTGGGCTTGAAGTGCTTTAAATTGCAGACTCGAATTTGGACTTGAATTTAGATGTAGCCAAAATTTTTATGATCTTTTCTGTATTTTCATTATTACTGGAAAACGGCCCAATTCTGCCCTACATGCATTAGTTGGTGTATTTCTCTGGACTTGTAGAATTTTCCGACAGAATTCTGCATGTAGGGTTTCAATTGGATGTTTGTCCCACATTTTAAAATCCAGTTTATTGAGTGGCCCCCAAACCTCACTTCCATAAAGTGCTATTGGTAGGATTACACTGTCAAATATTTTAGTCCAAATTCTAATTGGGATGTTGATTTTGAATAATTTCATTTTTATTGCATACATTGCTCTGCGGGCTTTTTCTTTGAGTGCCTTCACTGCCATATTAAAGTTTCCCGATGCAGATATGGTCAGACCAAGGTAGGTGTAATTTTTTGTGTGTTCAATTAAGGTGTTGTTCAGGGTGAATTTACATTTTTGTTTCTGACATCTGGGTTTTTTTTGGAAAATCATGATTTTAGTTTTTTGGAAATTTACTGCCAGGGCCCAATTATGGCAATATTGCTCCAGAATATTAATGTTTTGTTGAAGACCTTCTTTGGTTGGTGATAGAAGTACCAAGTCATCAGCATATAGCAGGTATTTCACCTCTGTGTCAAATAGTGTGAGTCCTGGGGCTGGAGATTGGTCCAACATGTCTGCTAATTCATTGATATAAATGTTGAAAAGATTTGGACTCAAATTGCAGCCTTGTCTCACACCTCGACATTGTGAAAAAAATTCTGTTCTTTGGTTTTTGATTTTTATTGCACACTTATTTTCTGTGTACATACATTTTATTAAGTCATACACCTTACCACCAAGCCCACTTTGTAGAATTTTGTAGAATAGCCCTTCGTGCCAAATCGAATCAAATGCTTTTTTAAAGTCAATAAAGCAAGCAAAGATTTTGCCCTCTTTTTTTTGGTGGACGTGTTTATTAATTAGTGTGTGTAAGGTGTATATATGGTCAGTAGTGCGATGGTTAGGGAGAAAGCCAATTTGACATTTACTTATTACATTTTTTTCTTGAAGAAAGGTTTGAATTCTTGAATTCAAAATGCTACAGAAAATCTTTCCCAAGTTACTGTTGACGCAAATTCCCCTGTAATTATTGGGGTCTGATTTGTCTCCACTTTTGTGGATAGGGGAGATGAGCCCCTGGTTCCAGACATCAGGGAAGCAGCCAGAAGTTAAAACCATGTTGAACAATTTAAGCACAGCATTTTGCAACTCAGGTGTGCTGTTTTTCAGCATTTCATTTCTGATGTTGTCTACACCACAAGCCTTTTTTGATTTAATAGATTTTAGCTTTTCATTTAGTTCTTGTTGGGTTATTGGGTAATCTAATGGATTTTGGTTGTTTTTGTCTCTCTCTCTCTCTCTCTCTCTCTCTCTCTCGCTCTCTCTCTCGCTCTCTCTCTCGCTCTCTCTCTCTCTCTCTCTCTCTCTCTCTCTCAATGACTTATCTCTCTCTCTCTCAATGACTTATCTCTCTCTCTCTCTCAATGACTTCTCTCTCTCTCTCAATGACTGTTGTATTATCTCTCTCTCTCTCTCTCTCTCGCTCTCTCTCTCTCTCTCAATGACTTATCTCTCTCAATGACTTATCTCTCTCTCTCTCTCTCTCTCTCAATGACTGTTGTATTATCTCTCTCTCTCTATCTCTCTCTCTATCTCTCTCTCTCTCTCTCTCTCTATCTCTCTCTCTCTCTCTCTCAATGACTTATCTCTCTCTCTCTCTCAATGACTTATCTCTCTCTCTCTCAATGACTTATCTCTCTCTCTCTCAATGACTTATCTCTCTCTCTCTCTCAATGACTGTTGTATTATCTCTCTCTCTCTATCTCTCTCTCTCTCTCTCTCTCTATCTCTCTCTCTCTCTCTCAATGACTTATCTCTCTCTCTCTCTCTCAATGAATTATCTCTCTCTCTCTCTCAATGACTTATCTCTCTCTCTCTCTCAATGACTTATCTCTCTCTCTCTCTCTCGCAATGACTTATCTTTCTCTCTCAATACAGTCACTGAGAGAGAAAGATAATACAGTCACTATCTTTCTCTCTCAGTGACTTATCTTTCTCTCGCTCTATGACTATCTCTCTATGACTGTATTCTCTCTCTCTCTCAATTCAATTCAATTCAATTCAAGGGCTTTATTGGAATGGGAAACATGTGTTAACATTGCCAAAGCAAGTGAGGTAGATAATATATAAAGTGAAATAAACAATAAAAATTAACAGTAAACATTACACATACAGAAGTTTCAAAACAATAAAGACATTACAAATGTCATATTATATATACAGTGTTTTAACAATGTACAAATGGTAAAGGACAAGATAAAATAAATAAGCATAAATATGGGTTGTATTTACAATGGTGTGTGTTCTTCACTGGTTGCCCTTTTCTCGTGGCAACAGGTCACAAATCTTGCTGCTGTGATGGCACACTGTGGAATTTCACCCAGTAGATATGGGAGTTTTTCAAATTTGGATTTGTTTTCGAATTCTTTGTGGATCTGTGTAATCTGAGGGAAATATGTCTCTCTAATATGGTCATACATTGGGCAGGAGGTTAGGAAGTGCAGCTTAGTTTCCACCTCATTTTTTGGGCAGTGAGCACATAGGCTGCCGTAGGCAGACATGGCTCTCAAGAGAAGACAGGCTTTCTCAATAGCAAGGCTATGCTCACTGAGTCTGTACATAGTCAAAGCTTTCCTTAATGTTGGGTCAGTCACAGTGGTCAGGTATTCTGCCGCTGTGTACTCTCTGTGTAGGGCCAAATAGCATTCTAGTTTGCTCTGTTTTTTTGTTAATTCTTTCCAATGTGTCAAGTAATTATCTTTTTGTTTTCTCATGATTTGGTTGGGTCTAATTGTGCTGCTGTCCTGGGGCTCTGTAGGGTGTGTTTGTGAACAGAGCCCCAGGACCAGCTTGCTTAGGGGACTCTCTCTGTAGGTGATGGCTTTGTTGTGGAAGGTTTGGGAATCGCTTCCTTTTAAGTGGTTTTAGAATTTAACGGCTCTTTTCTGGATTTTGATAATTAGTGGGTATCGGCCTAATTCTGCTCTGCATGCATTATTTGGTGTTCTACGTTGTACACGGAGGATATTTTTGCAGAATTCTGCGTGCAGAGTCTCAATTTGGTGTTTCTCTCTCTCTCTGACTGTATTATCTTTCTCTGACTGGATTATCTTTCTTTCTCTGACTGTATTATCTTTCTCTCTCAATGACTGTTGTATTATCTCTCTCTCTCAATGACTGTTGTATTATCTCTCTCTCTCAATGACTTATCTTTCTCTTTCTCAATGACTTATCTTTCTCTCTCTCAATGACTTATCTTTCTCTCTCTCTCTCAATGACTGTATTCTCTCTCTCCCGCAATGACTGTATTCTCTCTCTCCCGCAATGACTGTATTCTCTCTCTCCCGCAATGACTGTATTCTCTCTCTCCCGCAATGACTGTATTCTCTCTCTCCCGCAATGACTGTATTCTCTCTCTCCTGCAATGACTGTATTATCTTTCTCTCTCTGACTGTATTATCTTTCTTTCTCAATGACTGTATTCTCTCTCTCTCTGACTGTATTCTCTCTCTCTCTAACTGTCATCTTCCTCTCTCTCTCAATGACTGTTGTATTATCTCTCTCAATGACTGTTGTATTATCTCTCTCAATGACTGTTGTATTATATCTCTCTCTCTCAATGACTGTTGTATTATCTCTCTCTCTCTCTCTCTCTATGACTGTTGTATTATCTCTCTCTCTCTCTCTATGACTGTTGTATTATCTCTCTCTCTCTCTCTCTCAATGACTGTTGTATTATCTCTCTCTCTCTCTCTCTCAATGACTGTTGTATTATCTCTCTATCTCTCTCTCAATGACTGTATTCTCTCTCAATGACTGTATTATCTTTCCCTCTCTCAATGACTGTATTATCTTTCCCTCTCTATGACTGTATTATCTTTCTCTCTCTCTCAATTACTTTCTCTCTCTCTCACTGACTAGCTTTCTCTCTCTCTCGCAATGACTGTTATCACTCTCTCACTCTCTCGCGCTTGCGCTCTCGCTCTCGCTCTCTCTCAATGACTGTTATATTTCTCTCTCTCTCTCTCAATGACTGTTATATTTCTCTCTCTCTCTCTCTCTCTCTGTTATATTTCTTTCTCTCTCTCTCGCTCTCGCTCTCTCTCAATGACTATTATTGTTGCTTAATGTTTAACTCTACACTATTTCAACATACTGTAAACTCTAAGTCACGCTATCTCTCACAGTCTCTATAACTATCTCTTCCTGTCCCTTCCAGTGACTCTGTACAACTGTTCTGTGGGGCGTTCTGACTGTAGCCAGTGTCACACGGCGGACCAGAAGTATGGCTGTGTGTGGTGTGGAGGGGACCAGTCCACCTGTCTGTACGGAGACTCCTGCAGCGAGCCCCTCGAACAGACCTGCCCCGCCCCCGTCATCCATGCCGTGAGTACCGTCCGTCCACCCCCCCCGTCATCCATGTCGTGAGTACCGTCCGTCCACCCCCCGTCATCCATGCCGTGAGTACCGTCCGTCCACCCCCCCGTCATCCATGTCGTGAGTACCGTCCGTCCACCCCCCCCCCCCCCCCCCCCCGTCATCCATGTCGTGAGTACCGTCCGTCCACCCCCCCGTCATCCATGCCGTGAGTACCGTCCGTCCACCCCCCCGTCCCCCCCGTCATCCATGCCGTGAGTACCGTCCGTCCACCCCCTGTCCCCCCCGTCATCCATGCCGTGAGTACCGTCCGTCCACCCCCCCATCTCCCCCGTCATCCATGCCGTGAGTAGAGTACCGTCCGTCCACCCCCCCGTCATCCATGCCGTGAGTACCGTCCGTCCACCCCCCATCCCCCCCGTCATCCATGCCGTGAGTACCGTCCGTCCACCCCCCCCCGTCCCCTCCGTCATCCATGCCGTGAGTACCGTCCGTCCGTCCACCCCCCCATCCCCCCCGTCATCCATGCCGTGAGTACCGTCCACCCCACCCCATCCCCCCCGTCATCCATGCCGTGAGTACCGTCCGTCCACCCCCCCCCCATCCCCCCGTCAAGAACTCTATCATTGTATTAATGCTCAACACTTTTTAACACTTGACATAGTGTCATAAGTGTGACAGATGTAATTCTCTTAGTTGATGTTCACTAGAATATTTCTGGCTTAACTTAATGGAATGAACCAGAGTCATTTATAGAGATATAACTCTGGAATTACTGTTGTAGTCTTATTGTTGAGTACGAGAAAGAATCCGTTCTAACGTGTTTTATACTTCTGTGTTAGATTGAGCCCCTGTCTGGACTGGTGGAGGGGGGAACCCTGCTGACCATCTCAGGGTCCAACCTGGGCCAGAAGGCTGAGGACATCCTGCACTCTGTCACTGTGGCTGGGGTTTCTTGCTCTGTCATCCCCCACCTCTACGAGGTCTCCTCCAGGTATGGACTGTGAAAGGGAGATACCTAGTCAGTTGTACAACTGAATGTGTTCAACAGAAATGTGTTTTCTGCATTTAACCCAACCCCTCTGAATCAGAGAGGTGCCCCCCTGCCTTAATCAACATCCACGTCTTCGCCGCCCGGGAACAGTGGGTTAACTGCCTTACTCAGGGGCAGCATTACAGATTTTTACCTTGTCAACTTGGGCATTCAATCTAGCAACCTTTTGGTTACTAGTCCAACGCTCTAACCACTAGACTACCTGTCTCTGTGTTAGGTGGGGGAGGAGGTCAACGTGAGTGTGATTACTACTTCCGTGTGAGATTACTATGATTCATAATTATCCTGTATCTGTGTGTGTCCTCTGTAGGATTGTGTGTAAGACCAAAGCCAGTGGGGGAGAGAAGACGGGCCAAGTGTCAGTAGAAGTGAGCGGGGGAGAGTTTGGCCTCTCCAGCCAGAGGTTCAGCTACCAGGATCCGTTTGTGATGGAGGTGTCCCCCCAGAGGGGTCCCAAGGCGGGGGGCACGTCCCTGACCATCACTGGGAGGAACCTGCTCACGGGCCGCCCCTCTGACATCACTGTCACCGTGGGAGGAGTGCAATGTGTCATGTGAGTGATTATGAAACTCACTCATGAACACACATAAAGAGAGACAGATACACAATCCTGTTCACTGTGCTGTACTTCTGTTCTTTACTCTCACCTTCTCTCCTCCTTTCTCTTCTCTCCTCCTCCTTTCTCTTCTCTCCTCCTCCTTTCTCTTCTCTCCTCCTCTCTTCTCTTCTCTCCTCCTCCCTTCTCTTCTCTCCTCCTCCTTCTCTTCTCTCCTCCTCCTTCTCTTCTCTCCTCCTCCTACTCTTCTCTCCTCCTCCCTACTCTTCTCTCCTCCTCCCTACTCTTCTCTCCTCCTCCCTACTCTTCTCTCCTCCTCCCTTCTCTTCTCTCCTCCTCCCTTCTCTTCTCTCCTCCTCCCTTCTCTTCTCTCCTCCCCCACTCCTCTTCTCTCCTCACTTCTCTTCTCTCCTCTCCTCCTCCCTTCTCTTCTCTCCTCCTCCAATCCTGTTCACTGTGCTGTACTTCTGTTCTTTACTCTCACCCTTCTCTCCTCCTCCTTTCTCTTCTCTCCTCCTCCTTTCTCTTCTCTCCTCCTC
This sequence comes from Oncorhynchus mykiss, assembly GCF_013265735.2. Lineage (NCBI taxonomy): Eukaryota > Metazoa > Chordata > Actinopteri > Salmoniformes > Salmonidae > Oncorhynchus > Oncorhynchus mykiss. The sequence goes on along the minus strand of NC_048571.1, from coordinate 76,819,157 downwards.
CCTTCTCTTCTCCTCCCTTCTCTTCTCTCCTCCTCCCTACTCTTCTCTCCTCCTCCATTCTCTTCCCTTCTCTTCTCTCCTCTTCCCTTCTCTTCTCTCCTCCTCCCTTCTCTTCTCTCCTCCTCCCTTCTCTTCTCTCCTCCTCCCTTCTCTTCTCTCCTCCTCCCTTCTCTTCTCTCCTCCTCCCTTCTCTTCTCTCCTCCCCCACTCCTCTTCTCTCCTCCCTCACTCCTCTTCTCTCCTCCCTCACTCCTCTTCTCTCCTCCCTCACTCCTCTTCTCTCCTCCCTCACTCCTCTTCTCTCCTCCCTCACTCCTCTTCTCTCCTCCCTCACTCCTCTTCTCTCCTCCCTCAATCCTCTTCTCTCCTCCCCCACTCCTCTCCTCTCCTCCCCCACTCCTCTTCTCTCCTCCCCCACTCCTCTTCTCTCCTCCCCCACTCCTCTTCTCTCCTCCCCCACTCCTCTTCTCTCCTCCCCCACTCCTCTTCTCTCCTCCCCCACTCCTCTTCTCTCCTCCCCCACTCCTCTTCTCTCCTCCCTCACTCCTCTTCTCTCCTCCCTCACTCCTCTTCTCTCCTCCCTCACTCCTCTTCTCTCCTCCCCCACTCCTCTTCTCTCCTCCCCCACTCCTCTTCTCTCCTCCCCCACTCCCCTTCTCTCCTCCCCCAGTTTATCAGAGGCCCAGGATGACAGTGTGGTGTGTGTGACGGGCAGCAGCAACAGGACGGGTGATCACCGCGTGACGCTTCACTATGGCAACAGCCAGCGCCACCTTCACGAGTCAGCCTACAGCTTCACCCCCAACCCCAACATCACCCAGGCTGCGCCCGCCAAGAGCTTCCTCAGGTGTGTGTGTGTGTGTGTGACCTCTTACAGATCTATAGATGTGTCACTTGAAATGAACTGAAGTTGGTTTACGTGAACTTCGCTTAAGGGAACGTCTTGATAAAAATGATCTTAAGTTGAGTGGACTTCACCCCACTGGACTGAAACACTCGAGTGGACACTCAATATGGCTGCAAGTCTGACCATCACAGAACGTTAACTTGAATGGGAATTACCATTCTAGTAGTTATATTTCTACGTTCATGATGAAACATTGTCCTTCTTATCTCTGTGTGTAGCAGTGTCTGTCTGGTCCATCTAAAGTTCAGAGTCCCAGGCCCCACTCATACATACAAATGGGAGACTGAGTGAACAAAACATTAAGAACACCTGCTCTTTCCTTGACATAGACAAACCAGGTGAATCCAAGTGAAAGCTATGATCCCTTATTGATGTCACTTGTTAAATCCACTTCAATCAGTGTAGATGAAGGGAGGACACAGGTTAAAGAAGGATTTATAAGCCTAAATTCAGTGTCCCTGGCCCCACTCATACAGGTGTTGTGACACATCTCCTCCCTCTCTGTTTGTGTAGAGGTGGGTGTCTGCGCTTTGTGTTGGGCCACAACCTTTTCGTTCTAGTAATTGTATTTCTATGGGTTTGTGACATTTCCTCCCCTCTCTGTGTATAGCGGTGGCCGTCTGATCTTCGTGTCGGGTCACAACCTGGATGTGGTACAGCAACCTAACATGTTGGTCACTGTGTTCCCCTGGGAGTCCATCCCCCAGAGGAGAAGGAGGAGGAGTGGAGGAGAAAGGGAGCATGAGACAGAGGACAAGGTTCTGTGGAGGCATCGCAGGATCGTACCGGAGCCCAACTGCCCTGGGGACCCAGTCTGCTCCATCATACAGGTGTGTGGTGAGGGAAGGAGAGTGGGTGGTGAGGGAAGGAGAGTGGGTGGTGAGTGTGTTTCAGGACTGTATAGATGAAATGTATCTTTCTCCTGTATTTTGTAGAATCTATTCTAAGAAGTAATATTGTAACTTTTTTTATTTTTTATATTTTTTATTTCACCTTTATTTAACCAGGTAGGCTAGTTGAGAACAAGTTCTAATTTCAACTGCGACCTGGCCAAGATAAAGCAAAGCAGTGCGACAAAAAGTTACACATGGGATAAACAAAAGTACAGTCAATAACAGAAAAATCTATATACAGTGCGTGCAAATGGAGTAAGGAGGTAAGGCAATAAATAGGCCATAGTAGCGAAGTAATTACAATTTAGCAAATTAACACTGGAGTGATAGATGTGCAGATGATGATGTGCAAGTAGAAATACTGGTGTGCAAAAGAGCAAAAAAAGTCAATAAAAACAATATGGGGATGAGGTAGGTAGTTGGATGGGCTATTTACAGATGGGCTATGTATAGCTGCAGTGATCGGTAAGCTGCTGAAGTTAGTGAGGGAGATGTAAGTCTCCAATTTCATCAATTTATGCAATTCGTTTCAGTAATTGGCAGCAGAGAACTGGAAGGAAAGGCGGCCAAAGAGGTGTTGGCTTTGGGGATGACCAGTGAAATATACCTGCTGGAGCGCGTGCTACGGGTGGGTGTTGTTACGGTGACCAGTGAGCTGAGAAGGCGGAGCTTTACCTAGCAAAGTCTAATAGATGACCTGGAGCCAGTGGGTCTGGTGACGAATATGTAGCGAGGGCCAGCTGACGAGAGCATACAGGTCGCAGTAGTGGGTGGTATATGGGCCTTTGGTGACAATACGGATGGCACTGTGATAGACTGAATCCAGTTTGCTGAGTAGAGTGTTGGAGGCTATTTTGTAAATGACATCACTGAAGTCGAGGATCGGTAGGAAAGTCAGTTTTACGAGGTCAAGTTTGGCAGCGTGAGTGAAGGAGGCTTTGTTGCGAAATAGGAAGCTGATTCTAGATTTAACTTGGATTGGAGATGTTTGATGTGAGTCTGGAAGGAGAGTTTACAGTCTAACCAGACACCTAGGTATTTGTAGTTGTCCACATATTCTAGGTCAGAACCGTCCAGAGTAGTGATGCTAGTCGGGCGGGCGGGTGCGGGCAGCGATCGGTTGAGGAGCATGCATTTAGTTTTACTAGCATTTAAGAGCAGTTGGAGGCCACGGAAGGAGTGTTGTCTGGCATTGAAGCTTGTTTGGAGGTTTGTTAACACAGTGTCCAAAGAAGGGCCAGATGTATACAGAATGGTGTCGTCTGCGTAGAGGTGGATCAGAGCATCACCAGCAGTAAGAGCAACATCATTGATATATACAGAGAAAAGAGTCGGCCCAAGAATTGAACACTGTGGTACCCTCATGGAGACTGCCAGAGGTCTGGACAACAGGCCCTCCAATTTGACAAACTGAACTCTATCTGAGAAGTAGTTGGTGAAGCAGGCGAGGCTGTCATTAGAGAAAACAAGGCTGTTTAGTCTGCCGATAAGATTACGGTGATGGCGGTTATCAATGGCGGTTATGATATTGTTTTGTACCTTGAGATTGGCCGGGGGGCACCCATGACCAGCTCGGAAACTGTATTGCACAGTGGAGAAGGTACGGTGGGATTCGAAATGGTCAGTGATCTGTTTGTTAACTTGGCTTTCGAAGACTTTGGAAAGGCAGGGAAGGATAGATATAGGTCTGTAACAGTTTGGGTCTAGAGTGTCACCCCCTTTGAAGAGGGGGATGACCGCGGCAGCTTTCCTATCTTTAGGAATCTCGGAAGATACGAAAGAGAAGTTGAACAGACTAGTAGTTTCTACCCTGCTGCCCTCCATCTTGGGTTATTTAAAAGTGCTTTGTGACAACTGCTGATGTAAAAAGTGCTTTATAAATGCATTTGATTGATGGATTGATTTACCCCTCCCCCTCTTCTCTATCTCCCTCCACCAGTACATGGAGCGTTGCGAGGTCAACTCGTCCAGTCTGATCCTGTGCCGGAGCCCGGCATTGGAGCCCTCTGTGTGGGGCTCGCAGGTGGACGTGGCCTTCCTCCTGGACAACCTGCGCTTCCCGTTTGGTGCCGTCAGCCCCCAGGGGGCATTTAGCTATGAGCCCAACCCCGTGCTGCACCCGCTCAACCAGCAGGAGCCCCTCAAGCCCTACCGCTACAACCCAGGAAGCTTTATTCAGCTGGAGGTTAGCATTGTCCGCTAGCTGTTACTCTATCAACTTGTTAAATAAGCTGCTGGAGGTTAGCATTGTCCGCTAGCTGCTACTCTCTCAACTTGGTAAATAAGCTGCTGGAGGCTAGCCAGCTTCAGGCTAACAGCATGTACAGTTGACAGCTGGAGGTTAGCATTACCCGCTAGCTACTACTATAAAGCCAAGGCAAGGGGATAGAATGGAAATGATGTCTTATTTCTATATTTTATTGCAAGACTCCACTCAACTCAAAGACCTTGCAGCTGAAAGTTGCAGTCGCAAATAAAACGCTTCATTCTATCCCCCTGTCTGTTTAGTGGAAGGCTAGACTCCCTTGAAAGAGAGACCTGCACATTGGGGAAATAGAGGAATGTTCCAAAGAAAAGGAATACAGAAGTTGATTCCAGCATGATGCTCAATGTGGTAATATCTTCTCTCTTTCGCCCTCTCTTCATCTCATACTCCCTGTCTTTCTATGTCTCTCTCCCCCCTCCCTAGGGTGAGAACTTGGACCTGGCCATCTCTAAAGAGGAGGTGGTGGTGTTGGTGGGGGAGGGGGTGTGTGCTGTGAAGACCCTGACCAGGAACCACCTGTACTGCGAGCCCCCACCCCAGCAGCCCTTCCCGGGACCCCCCAATGGCGGAAGGAAACGCGAGGGTGCCGACACATTGCCCGAGTTCACCGTGAGTTCACTTCTGCCTCTGCAGTTCCGTTCCTGTACGGACTGTCCTGAGGACAAACATACACATTACAGTACACAAGATGGATAAGAGCATTAATTCCAACACAATAGGGCTGTGTCTAAAAACATTATTAGTTGTCAAATCCTTGCTTCCTCTGTCCTTGTTTCCTCCGTTTCTCACTTCTTTCTCAAGGCGCATTGGAGGAGAGGATCCAAGGTCCCTCCCTCGGACCTTGTCCTCCAATGCGCTTTAAGAGAGAGAGAGATATTGAGGAAATAAAAATGGGAGGACTGAGTCGACAGTAAGGTTTTCTGATAAAAGCACGGTTGACACATCTCAGTAGTCTCTTTTGGCTCCCTAACCCCAGCTTGTACAGCCTAGCGCCATAGCAGATTTGTCTGTGTGTGTTCCAGGTCCACATGGGCAACCTGAACTTCTCCCTGGGCATGGTGCAGTACGACATCCTCAGCCTGTCCACCTTCCCCCTGGAGGCCCAGGTAGGGGTGGGCGTGGGGGCCTCCATCCTAGCCCTCATCGTCCTCATCATAGTGCTCATCTACAGGTATGTGTGTGTGCACAGGTATTTGTTTACGTGAACCTTCTTTATCTTGGGATGTCTCTAATGTGTTTTTTTGTGTGTGTGTGTGTGTGTGTGTGTGTGTGTGTGTGTGTGTGTCAACAGGAGGAAGAGTAAACAGGCTCTGAGGGACTACAAGAAGGTTCAGATCCAACTGGAGAACCTGGAGACCAGTGTGAGAGACCGCTGCAAGAAGGAGTTCACAGGTCAGACCCCAACACTAATTAATCCATAAAAATAGAATTACTAGAACCTACATCCCCTTTCAAGTCAATGGCCATAATGAGGGTTCCCATAACTAGGAGCTACAAGCACATGCATTATATTTCAATGCACCAACCTTCTCCCCCACAAGCAGAGTTAGAGGGATATAGAGAGAGGCCGTGGTATATTGTGAGAGAAGTGACAAAAAAGAGTTGGGGATACTGCTGCGAGAAAGAGTTGGGGATACTGCTGCGAGAAAGAGTCGGGGATACTGCTGCGAGAAAGAGTCGGGGATACTGCTGCGAGAAAGAGTCGGGGATACTGCTGCGAGAAAGAGTCGGGGATACTGCTGCGAGAAAGAGTCGGGGATACTGCTGCGAGAAAGAGTCGGGGATACTGCTGCGAGAAAGAGTCGGGGATACTGCTGCGAGAAAGAGTCGGGGATACTGCTGCGAGAAAGGAGTCGGGGATACTGCTGCGAGAAAGGAGTCGGGGATACTGCTGCGAGAAAGGAGTCGGGGATACTGCTGCGAGAAAGGAGTCGGGGATACTGCTGCGAGAAAGGAGTCGGGGATACTGCTGCGAGAAAGGAGTCGGGGATACTGCTGCGAGAAAGGAGTCGGGGATACTGCTGCGAGAAAGGAGTCGGGGATACTGCTGCGAGAAAGGAGTCGGGGATACTGCTGCGAGAAAGGAGTCGGGGATACTGCTGCGAGAAAGGAGTCGGGGATACTGCTGCGAGAAAGGAGTCGGGGATACTGCTGCGAGAAAGGAGTCGGGGATACTGCTGCGAGAAAGAGTCGGGGATACTGCTGCGAGAAAGAGTCGGGGATACTGCTGCGGTAAAGAGTTCCCAGTTCAGTCACACACCACAGCAGACAGTATAAATAGAACAGCGGTTGGGCACTTCTGGTCCTGGAGGGTGGCAGGGTACAGGATTTTGTTCCAGCCCAGCACTAACACACCTGAATCTCTCCGAAAAAGACAGAGAGATGTGATATGAGGGAGGAAAAGACATGGGAAGAGAGACATTTCAATATATTACTAACCCTCCAATAGGAGAGACATGGGAAGAGAGATTTCAATATATTACTAACCCTCCAATAGGAGAGACATGGGAAGAGAGATTTCAATATATTACTAACCCTCCAATAGGAGAGACATGGGAAGAGAGATTTCAAAAATTACTAACCCTCCAATAGGAGAGACATGGGAAGAGAGACATTTCAATATATTACTAACCACCCAATAGGGAAGTAGCAGGCTCTTTCTATATTTCTCACCTATCCAATCCTTTCAGTTTGTGAACCCTGATGGAACTCTGATAGAATATCCAATCATTTCAGTGTGTGAACCCTGATAGAACTCTGATAGAATATCCAATCCTTTCAGTTTGTGAACCCTGATAGAAGTTGGGAAAAAAAGAAAAACGAGATGCTTGAGAACCCCCTGTGTGTTTATTTATCCTTGATGCGGATGGATCCATTTTGTTTTTGAACTTTTTTTAATAAAATGATATCATATAATCCCTGTGCGTATGAAATGTCTTCAAATTCCACTCAGTGGGCTTCTGACAATAACAAGTTTAATTTTGGCCCCGCTCCTCGCCCAATGTCAACATTCATTGCTTTTGATGCAATAGCACAATTCTCAGCATCTAGTTTCAATGTCAGCAGTCCATCGTTCAGTCGGACTAAAATAAACTTTATTGTCCAGATCAAAGTGTGGAAACTTGGCTCTCCACTGACTTTCACTGGAGTGGCGGGGACTGAGTGGACACACACAGACACTCTCTAACACAAAAAAAAAAGAAACGAAATACAGGAAGAGTCCACTGCTAGTTGCCATCTGTGGACAATGTTTACATACAGGTCTTCAATGAGCTTCGATACGGCTGCAGTAAGGCCAACTACGGCTGTTGCACAGAAAGCACATCGATTGGCTGATTCATTGTAAGCTTTGCATCGTGTTGGAGATTTTAACGTAACATTGAAGTTACATATCTGTAATGCCTATTGAGAAGTTTTTTGGCTATTGGACCAGGTCTCTCTTGGAAAATAGATATTATCTCAATGAGAAAAAAAACTGTATAAATAAAGGTAAAATAAAAAAAAAACATTTTTTGTGTGTTTGTATATTGTTGTATTTCAAATTTGTGTGACTGTCCTTGTGTATCAGTGCTTTGTTACTTGTCTTGTTTAGTTTATTGTGGACCACAGGAAGAAGCTGCTCTTTTAACTATTCCTGTTTATTTGTTGTATTTATTCCTCCTCTTATCTTTCTATTATTTTTCTCTCTGCATTGTTGGGAACACCTGTTGTTTGAGACATACATTTTTTGGGGGATTTGCCGCCTTTGCAACAGCTAACGGGGATCCAAATAAACCAAACAAATAAAAGTCAGCCCTTTTTTGATTGGCACATGTTCCGAGCAAGGTCACACCCCCTTGTATGGGACACTTTTAAATGTACTTTTAGAGGCCATACAATACTCATCATTAAAACAAAAGCGGTTTAGGTTAAAAGAGATTAGACTAATAAAGGAAATAGAGGAAGTAACAGTGTAGGTAGATTGTAATGGAAACTGAACTATAGAGGCACAAAATAGGTTAGAGGAAAAATAAAAAGAATTGGAGGTACCTATTCAAGAACAATTATGTATAATGAATTACAAAAATAAAGGGAATTGTGTGGAAAATGGTGAATCTTCAACATAGAAATGCTACCAAAAAGAATTTACAGAAAGTCGTTACAAATGGAGTCATCCATTATTCACCAAATTATATTTTGAAAGAGGAAGCAAAATATTTTAAGCTCCTCCATTTACACTGAATGATGTTAACTGGAGGATTTCTTTCATAATAATAATAATAATAATAATAATAATAATGTAAAATGTACAGAAAGACCTGTGTGAAGGCCAACTTACAGAAGAGGAACTTTTTTTGGCAATTAAATATTTTCAGTCTGGAACAACACCCGGGCTTGATGGTATACCAGTAGAGATTTCTTTTTTTTAATGTACTCAGTCTTATGACAATGGTAGACTTTCAGGTACTCAACAAGAAGGTCTGATTTCATTACTACTAAAACAGGATTCAGGTGGTACGTATAAAGATCCAGTCCATTAAAAAAAAAAAAACTGGAGGCCTCTTACACTTCAATGTTGTGATGTGAAAATCCTGGCGAAATGCATAGCACATAGAATAAACAAGGTTTTACCAGATATTGTTCATCCTGATCAGACAGGTTTTTTTATATGGACGATATATTGGCGATAATATACGAGAATTATTTGAAACAATTGAACACTATGAAACATCAAAGATACCAGGCCTGGTCTTCATAGCAGATTTTGAAAAGGCGTTTGATAAAGTACAACTAGAATTTATATATAAATGCCTGGATTACTTTAATTTCGCTAAATCTCTTATACAGTGGTTTAAGTTATGTACAGCAACCCCAGATGTAAAATAGTAAATAATTGTTACTTCTCAGAAAATATTGAGCTTTTAAGTGGAGTAACACAAGGCTGTCCATTGTCTCCATATTTTTTTTTATGGCCATTGAGATGGATCTAATTTTAATAGCTAGCAACAAGAACATCAAGAGGTTAGAAATCCAGGGGATAAAAACTAAAGTCCGAAATCTGGATCCCTGCACAGTCTCATTGAAGATCTTGATAACTTTTCTAGCCTCTCTGGACTAAAACCTAATTATGACAAGTGTACCATATTGCTTATTGGATTGTTTAAAAAAATGTGTTTACACTACCTTGTAGTTTACCAATTAAAATGGGTGGATGGTAAAGTTAGACAAACTTGGTATTCACATCTCAAAAAATATAAATGAACTTACCACAATCAATGTTTGCAAAAATAGATAAGATTCTATTCTAAATAGATAAATACTTGTCTATTTATGGAAAAATCACATTGATTAACTCTTTGGTCCTATCACAGTTTACTTACTTACTAATGGCACTGCCTACTCCAGACAACTCGTTTTTTAAATCATATGAGCAAAAAAAATATTTAATTTTATTTGGAATGCTAAGCCAGACAAAATTAAACATGCCTATTTATATAATAATTATGAGTTTGGGGGACTAAAATAGTTAAATATTAAAGCTTTAAACCCTCACTAAAAGCTTCACTCATACATAAGTTATACTAAAACCCCAAATAGTTATCCAGTAGATTATTAAGAAAGGCTCATCCTTTGTTCAAAAATTGCCTTTTTGCTTTTATACAGGTTACAACTTCTCATTTCGGACTAATTGAAAATGACATTTTGTTGAAAGTATCGCCCTTTCTTAAACGAGCCATACAAAGCTGGTTACAATTTCAGTTTTATCCTCCAGAAAAGATTGAACAAATATTACAACAAATGTTAGTGTTAGTGTTGGTCGATTTGGAAAGCCATAGTCAGTCAATAAATAATATGATAATAGTCGTAGGAACGTTTTTCATCTTTAGCTCACAATCTGTGGATTCTATACTATTAGAAAGGTTCAACGTGTATGTAAAACATCACAATTGAAAATACATGGCACATGGAAACCAAATGAAGGTGGTCTATGGTGATAGGTGGGAGTGGCTGAGGGTTGGGATTTTATTTTATTTTTTATTTTACCTTTATTTAACTAGGCAAGTCAGTTAAGAACAATGTTATTTTCAATGACGGCCTAGGAACAGTGGGTTAATGGCCTTGTTCAGGGGCAGAATGACAGCATTAATGTACATGTAAAATGTAGCACAAAAGCTGTAAAAAAACCAACAAGATATGTGTCCTCCAAATAGGGGGGGTTAATAAAAAAATATAAAGTTACACCCCCTTAACCTTTTGAACTCCTCACCCTGCTCCCCTAGACCTGATGACGGAGATGATGGACATGTCCAGTGACCTGGTGGGCTCGGGCATCCCCTTCCTGGACTACCGGCGCTATGCCGAGCGGATCTTCTTCCCGGGCCACCGCGAGTCGCCCCTGCGGAGGGATCTGGACGTACAGGAGAGTCGGCGGGCCACAGTGGAGCAGGGCCTGGTGCAGCTCTCTAACCTGCTCAACAGCAAACTCTTCCTCACCAAGGTAGGGGGACAGTGATGATGATTGGTGAAAGAACTGGACCGATTCTTACTATGTTATTGGACTCTTGATAGTCTAAAACAAGTTTGTCTTCCACCTCGCTACCAGTTCATCCATACTCTAGAGAGCCAGCGGACGTTCTCACCAAGGGACCGGGCCTACGTGGCCTCTCTCCTGACTGTGGCGCTGCATGGTAAACTGGAGTACTTCACAGACATCCTCAAGACCCTGCTCAATGATCTGGTGGAGCAGTACGTGGTCAAGAACCCTAAACTCATGCTGCGGAGGTAAGATAGGAAGAGATTTGGGGGGGTGTAGGTCAGGGTGTGTGGGTGGGGGGGTGGGGCTGTACGTCAGGGTGTGGGGGGGGGGGTATAGGCCAGGGTGTGTCGGAGAAGAGAATATGTGAAAGTGATTTTTTGCTTTACAGAACAGAGACAGTGGTGGAGAAGCTGCTGACCAACTGGATGTCCATCAGCCTCTATGCTTTCCTCAGGGTGAGTCGGAATCACAGGAATGATTTCCTCACAGAGGAGGAAATGATTAGTCTGGCTGACACCAGTCTTCCTGACTTCAGGGTCTGGAAAGGTTCCTTGATGTTGATGGCACGAAGTGTCAGTTAATGAAAAGGGCTGTTCTTTTTTTAAGCTGATTTTTACTGTGTATTTCTCACTCCAACACCTACATGTACAACCACAAACAGACCCTGGGGGCACCGCACCCCTTCTAATACAACGGTTGGATTTTCAAATCCAAACAAAGTGAGGTCCAAACCTCTAAGGAAAGAGAAAAGCATTTAAGAGAACCAATCAAAGCTCAACCCCTTTCTGCGCGAATATTGCATTTACAGTATTCTTATCCAGAGCAGTATGTCACAGCTCTCTCTCTCTGTGTTCCACATGAGTCGTGTCAGGACTGAGTACATCCTTGAAGTAATCACTGTTTAGCCACAATTGGACAGAAATGAAAGGACACCACCACATGGCTTTCAGCTGTTCAGTCATTTCTAATCAGTAATGACTTCAAGGAAGGAAGGATGCACTTTCAAAGAATTCCGACTAGCCCTAGGCTTTATTCCAGGGTTGTGAATCTTGGCTATGTTATCCATGACAGTTTTAAGCAGACTTGGCTATCTATATCTTACCTGGGTCAAATGGCTACTAGCATTAGCATTCATTAGCAAGCGAAATGGAGGAATACATTTTTAGCATGTTGGTAAATGTCATGTCTCCTCGTCTTTCCCAGGACAATGATTGTTAGCATGATGCTAATTGTTTGCCGGATTGGTTATCATGATGTTAACTGTTTACATACATTTGTTAGTATTATGCTGACTGTTCACCTGATTTGTTAGTATTATGCTGACTGTTTAGTTGATTTGTTAGCATTATGCTGACTGTTTACTTGATTTGTTAGCATTATGCTGACTGTTTACTTGATTTGTTAGCATTATGCTGACTGTTTACTTGATTTGTTAGCATTATGCTGACTGTTTACTTGATTTGTTAGCATTATGCTGACTGTTTACCTGATTTGTTAGCATTATGCTGACTGTTTATCTGATTTGTTAACACGATGCTAATTGTTTACCTGTTTCGCTAGCATGATGCTAACTGTTGTTGTCTCCCCCTCTCTCCAGGACTCTGCAGGTGAGTCTCTCTACATGTTGTTCAGGGCTATCAAGCACCAGGTGGACAAGGGGCCGGTGGACGCGGTGACTGGCAAGGCCAAATACACGCTCAATGACAACCGTCTCCTCCGAGAGGATGTTGAGTACAAGACCCTGGTGAGAATACACACACTCAGACATTGACACACACTCATGCGGACACACAAAGACAAACACACACATTCAGACGTGTACACACACACACACATTCAAGCGTTCAGACACAACACTCATACACATTTCTTTTTACATGTTAGTTATTTAGCAGACGCTCCTGTCCAGAGCGACTTACAGTTAGTTAATCATCTTCAGATAGCTAGATGAAACAACCACATATCTCAGTCATTGTAAGTACATTTTTCCTCAATTCCTAAAGTAGTTATCAGCGAAGTCAGCGCAAGTAAAGGGGGAAAAGTCCAGTGTTGGCTCACAAGAGGGACTCAGTTTAACCACACACACAAACTCCCTTTTTTTTCTTCAGTGAAAAACCAGAGATAAATAGATCTAACGACCATCCAGGAAAGTGTGTTTTGTGAGTGATTGAAAGCTCCCCCCCCCCCCCCCCCCCCCCCAGACCCTGAACGTGTTGATGCAGGGTGGGGGGGTGAATGAGACCCAGCCGCTTCCCTCCAAGGTGCTGGACATAGACACCATCACCCAGGTGAAGGAGAAACTCCTGGACCAGGTCTACAAGGGCACCTCCTTCTCCCACCGGCCACACACAGACTCTCTGGACCTGGGTGAGGAACACACACACACACACAGACTCTCTGGGCCTGGGTGAGGAACACACACACACACACACACAGACTCTCTGGGCCTGGGTGAGGAACACACACACACACACACACACAGACTCTCTGGGCCTGGGTGAGGAACATACACACACAGACTCTCTGGACCTGGGTGAGGAACACACACACAGACTCTCTGGACCTGGGTGAGGAACACACACACAGACTCTCTGGACCTGGGTGAGGAACATACACACACAGACTCTCTGGACCTGGGTGAGGAACACACACACAGACTCTCTGGACCTGGGTGAGGAACACACACACAGACTCTCTGGACCTGGGTGAGGAACACACACACAGACTCTCTGGACCTGGGTGAGGAACACACACACAGACTCTCTGGACCTGGGTGAGGAACACACACACAGACTCTCTGGACCTGGGTGAGGAACACACACAGACTCTCTGGATCTGGGTGAGGAACACACACACAGACTCTCTGGACCTGGGTGAGGAACACACACACAGACTCTCTGGACCTGAGTGAGGAACACACACACAGACTCTCTGGACCTGGGTGAGGAACACACACACACAGACTCTCTGGACCTGGGTGAGGAACACACACACAGACTCTCTGGACCTGGGTGAGGAACACACACACACACACACACAGACTCTCTGGACCTGGGTGAGGAACACACATACACACACACACAGATTCTCTGGACCTGGGTGAGGAACACACATACACACAGGAAGATGCAGAGTTGTGGACTCGAGTCAGATGACTTGGACTCAAATTTGTGGATTCAAATTTGATGACTCGACTTGATAGAAAATAAAATGACTTGACTTGGACTTGAAGCCTCAAGACCCTGTACTCGACTTTGACTTGAGACTGATGACTTGAAATTATTTAACCAGGTTTTGTAATGTTTTGTCACTCATTTTGTGGCACAGAGTCTACATGGATTACTCTACACACAGCCAGAGATTGGAGCCACAGCAACGCCCTTGTAAAAAAAAAACACACACAAAAAACATGCAAGTTGCAACAGATAGGTTAGTGAAACGCACATTCGGTACTCTGATTGGACCAGCAAACTGTCACTCAACACAGGTCGGGTGAGCTAGCAAACAGATTGCTGATTTGCTGTACAGCTATTGGATCGGGTAAAGCTCAAACGTCAAATTGTAGGGAGAGAGGATTGCCATAATAAATACATTTGCAGCTCCAAACATTGTTTGGCAATCAATAATATTAACTGTTTACTTTGCAAGCTCACCAGCAATGGGGCAACAATTACTCGCATAGGCCTTCATTTGTATTTATCCGTTATTTTACCAGGTAAATTGACTGAGAACACGTTCTCATTTGCAGCAACGACCTGGGGAATAGTTACAGGGGAGAGGAGGGGGATGAATGAGCCAATTGTAAACTGGGGATTATTAGGTGACCGTGATGGTTTGAGGGCCAGATTGGGAATTTAGCCAGGACACCGTGGTTAACACCCCTACTCTTATGATATGTGCCATGGGATCTTTAATGACCTCAGAGAGTCAGGACACCCGTTTAACGTCCCATCCGAAAGACGGCACCCTACACAGGGCAGTGTCCCCAATCACTGGCCTGGGGCATTGGGATATTTTTTAGACCAGAGGAAAGAGTGCCTCCTACTGGCCCTCCAACACCACTTCCAGCAGCATCTGGTCTCCCATCCAGGAACTGACCAGGACCAACCCTGCTTAGCTTCAGAAGCAAGCCAGCAGTGGTATGCAGGGTGGTATGCTGCTGGCAAAAGTGGTTTTGTATGTAATAATTATTTGAAATGTAGAATTAACTTAAGCTAGCATTTGGAATATTTTGATAAAATGAATTATAAGCCTACTGTGGGAAGATGCTCTCCAAACTCCCACCAGTGGAGCGTGAGTTTGTTCTCTTGTTGAAATGTTGCCTTTGCTTTGCACAGCCCTATGTGGTAAATGTATTTTCCATGTAATACTAAAGTAATTGCTAGCGTTTCATCATTCCATCCCGTACCTTTTATTGCATCACGTAGACATGTTTGTTTCATTTTCATTTAGCCAACCATTTCTTACGCTGCTCTGAGTGGGCGCGATGTTTATAGTACACATGAACGTTCGCAAGACTCACGAGGTAGAAGTTCTGTTTATTTCATGAAATAAATGGTTTCATTTGTTGATATTTCCAGTGTTCTGTCGGAGTTCCGTGTGTCTCTGTCATTTTGGTTGTGTGTAATAGGAGCGCACGGGCCTCAGTACACATAGTAGATCTCTTTGTAGTCAGAATAAGAGAAAATGATGTGTGCTGAAAGAAATATCATTTAAAATAATTGTCTGATTTAGCTGACTGTATCAATGTGGAAATTGCCTTTTACATTGTAGAACCTGTTTATTGGTTGTATTTGTCAGTTGCGTAATCCTATGATCCTGGGGGCCGTGTTTATAATATTATAATAATAATGTTATTATGCAGGCCTACCTGTTTTGAGCTCCTGTTAGACAGATTCCATGCGGTTTCACAAGGGGACCAGTCTTGCCCACTACCTGTGTCTGTTCAGATAGGACTGGTTAATGAGCCTGATACCAAGGGTATTTCTTTTGGGCTATTTCCCGTGTATATTTGGTATGACATGGCGCATTCACCATTGGATCAAGACCTGTAAATAAACCTGCCTTGCCATCAGTTACAAGGTTCATATTTTACAATTAGAGAAGACAAAATAATGAAAAGGGCTGTCTGATGGCCTCAATAAATAGACAGATTTGGAGTTGAACAAGTCATTGCATGTATGGATTTTGTTTTTTACTTGACTTGAGACTTGAAAACTTGTCACTTGACTGGACTTGCTGTTAGAATACGAAACTTGGGTTTGACATGCTGTTAGAATACGAAACTTGGGTTTGACATGCTGTTAGAATACGAGACTTGGGTTTGACTTGCTGTTAGAATACGAGACTTGGGTTTGACATGCTGTTATAATACTAGACTTGGGTTTGACTTGCTGTTAGAATACGAAACTTGGGTTTGACTTGCTGTTAGAATACGAGACTTGGGTTTGACTTGCTGTTAGAATACGAGACTTGGGTTTGACATGCTGTTATAATACTAGACTTGGGTTTGACTTGCTGTTAGAATACGAAACTTGGGTTTGACTTGCTGTTAGAATACGAGACTTGGATTTGACTTGCTGTTAGAATACGAGACTTGGATTTGACTTGCTGTTAGAATACGAAACTTGGGTTTGACTTGCTGTTAGAATACGAGACTTGGGTTTGACTTGCTGTTAGAATACGAGACTTGGGTTTGACTTGCTGTTAGAATACGAGACTTGGGTTTGACTTGCTGTTAGAATATGAGACTTGGGTTTGACTTGCTGTTAGAATACGGGACTTGGGTTTGACTTGCTGTTAGAATACGAGACTTGGGTTTGACTTGCTGTTAGAATACGAGACTTGGGTTTGACTCCAGTCTTGACCCGTTCTACTTGGGACTCGACTTGAGACTCGAACCTTGTGACTTGAATAATAGTAACTTGGTCCCACCACTGGGAAGATGTGCATACAGAAGCACACACACACACGCACACACACACGCACACACACACACACACTTTCACGCATACCTTTCCCCTCCTCACTCACTCACTGGATCTGATGAATGTTATTTGGTAGTGACTGAGACTAAAGTGATGTATAGTGTATTATTATAGTATTCTTTTTCATTCTGTGTATAGGCCTGTCTACATACTGTGTGTGTTTTCATTCTGTGTATAGGCCTGTCTACATACTGTGTGTGTTTTCATTCTGTGTATAGGCCTGTCTGCATACTGTGTGTGTTTTCATTCTGTGTATAGGCCTGTCTACATACTGTGTGTGTTTTCATTCTGTGTATAGGCCTGTCTACATACTGTG
The DNA here is from genome assembly GCF_013265735.2 of Oncorhynchus mykiss. Lineage (NCBI taxonomy): Eukaryota > Metazoa > Chordata > Actinopteri > Salmoniformes > Salmonidae > Oncorhynchus > Oncorhynchus mykiss. The sequence continues at coordinate 76,802,271 of NC_048571.1, read as the reverse complement.
TATAGGCCTGTCTACATACTGTGTGCGTTTTCATTCTGTGTATAGTCCTGGCTACAAACTGTGTGTGTTTCATTCTGTGTAGTCCTGTCTAACACACTGTATGTGTTTCAGAGTGGAGGTCTGGTGTAGCAGGTCATCTGATCCTGTCTGATGAAGACCTGACGTCTATTGTCCAGGGCAATTGGAAACGCCTCAACACACTCCAGCACTACAAGGTCTGCACCCATATCAAACAGTCATAAAGCTTTATAAAGAATTTATAACACTCCGTAAAGCATTCATTAAGCATTCGTAGTGGTCTTAAGATTTTGTCAAATTCATGTTTCTAAGCCTTTAATGGTATTACACTTCATTAACCCTTCATAAGCATTCACAAAGCCTTCATAGTGGATCTATATCATATTAATGAGAGATGTCTAACACTGTTGTGGTTGTGTTTCAGGTTGCAGATGGCGCGACAGTGGCTTTGGTCCCGCGCCACAGCAAACACATCCATCACGACAACCACGACTACGTGGCAGGTGAAAGTGAGTTGCACTTGCATTTTAGTTCCACTCTCTCTGGGAAATGTCTTGTTGTTCCAGTTTCTGTAGAATAAGTATGGATGCATCTCATCTTGAGAAAGGCCACTAGGCTGAAACGTTGACTCAAATGTTAACTTTTGTGAAATATGTAAAATAATGTAAAATTTTAAATGGCCCTTTCTTGCTAACTCTCTTTCTCAACCCTTCTCCTTTCTTCTGTCCTCCCCTGTTCAGAGACGCCCATGCTGGAGGATGCAGATGAGGGCGGGGTGAGGCTGTGGCACCTGGTCAAGGCCGGCGAAGAGCCTGAGCTACCCAAGCACCGCCGCGGCAGCGTGAGGGAGAGGGCCAAGGCAATACCAGAGATCTACCTCACACGTCTGCTCTCCATGAAGGTAGATACTGGACCCACACAGACACACACATTGCATGTACGCGCACTCACATATCACCCACACACGCCTGGCAGATACTGTAGACACACGGCAGGTAGATACTGTAGACACACACACATGGCAGATAGATACTGTAGACACACGGCAGGTAGATACTGTAGACACACACACACGCTTGGCAGGTAGATACTGTAGACACACGGCAGGTAGATACTGTAGACACACACACACACACGGTAGGTAGATACTGTAGACACACACACACGGCATGTAGCCTGGAGGTTAGACCTTTGGGACAGTAACTGATAGTTCACTGGTTTGAATCCCAGAGCCGACAAGGTAAAACATCTGTAGCTGTGCCCTGAGCAAGGCACTTGACCCCAATTTCTCCAGAGGCGCTGGACAATGGTGACCTTGGCTGTGACCCCACTCCCTCCGGGTGTCTCGGGGAGTTGGGGAACATATTTCCACAAGTGTGTAACAGGACAAACATAATCACCCCTCAAATTATAATGAGTTATTACTACACATATACACTCCCACATTGACTTTTAAAACTGAGCAAAGCCCCTAACCTTCTCCCTCCCTCCACAGGGCACTCTGCAGAAGTTTGTGGACGACCTGTTCACGGTGATCCTGTCCACCAGTCGTCCCGTTCCGCTGGCCGTCAAGTACTTCTTTGACCTGCTGGACGACCAGGCACAGCACCACGCTATCACCGACCCTGAGACCATCCACATCTGGAAGACTAACAGGTACATACATACACACCTAGGCAGAAGCTCACGAGTGTGTAGAAGCAAACACGCAGACAAACACACGCATGTACATGGATACATGCACGCACACATCCTGATTCCTTCCACATCTAGAAGACCAACAGTTACACACTCACGCACACACAGACTCCTGAGACCATCCACGTTTGTGTCCTTGCATACGTGTATGTGTGTTTACGTTATGTGGTTGGATGATATATGTAACATATGAACATAACAGTTCTTATCCATACATGTAAGTCCCTTTCCCTCCCTCATTCCCTCCGTCCAGTTTGCCCCTGAGGTTCTGGATCAACATTGTAAAGAACCCCCAGTTTATCTTTGACGTCCAGCCCTCGGACCACGTGGACGCCGTGCTAACGGTCATCTCCCAGACCTTCATGGACTCCTGCACCACCTCAGAGCATAAACTGGGCAGGGTGAGCGAGAGGAGGGAAAGGAATCGGGATACCTAGTCAGTTGTACAACTGAATGCATTTAACTGAAATGTGTCATCCACATTTAACCCAACCCCTCTGGGGAGGAGTTGACTGGGCCACGGGAAACTGTGGAAGGTGGAAGTGGTTCTTTATAACTGGTAATCTCTCTCACCCTCACGTTCTGTCTCTCTCTAGGATTCACCAATAAACAAACTGCTTTATGCCAGAGATATCCCCCGGTACAAGCAGATGGTGGAAAGGTACTACGCTGACATCAGACAGACCATCTCTGCCAGTGACCAGGAGATGAACTCCGCACTAGCAGAACTATCCAGGGTTGGTCTTTTACTTCAGTTTATTAATTCAGTAAAACACTGTTCACTCAAGCTATTTTTGGCAAACGCATCATTGTCACAGTTTTTGCACTCTACTAAAAGTGCTCTAGCTTAAACTTGACATTTTTTGCACATTTTTTTGATGAATAAAAAAAAGAATACATTTGAGTTTGCTATTATTTTAATTGGTTATTTGCAGGGGTTGGATCAAGTTCAGGGAACGAAAGTGATCTGTACTGTTCTGGAACAGAACCGTTATTTTAAAAGCATTGGAACTGGTTAATAACGTTCTTTTACGTTCCGGGCACGTTTTTTCAGTCCCGCAACACAGCGCCTCACTATGTCACTCAGAAACGTATTCGAGTTTCTTCCTGCCAGCTAAAAATCATTGCCAGTGTGTGTAGACTACCTGCCCCTCTGAAGCGTAGGTTTCTGAAGTGTATTGACTTTACAAGTGTGATTCAGAAATTTAGATTTTTAATTAGAGAAGAATGGATTAACTTTTTCAATGCTGGTTAAGGATACTATATTTATCACGTTTAACATTGAATTAACTACAAAAAGGTGAGACATTTTTAATTCTGATGCCACTCTGCACACACAAGCTTGGTCCAACGTTAAACCAACTCTCGGAAGTTCAATGACATTCAATATATATTTTTTTCTCCCCAATCTACACACAATACCCCATAATGACAAAATGAAAACATGTTTTTAGAATTTACACTCCTGACTCGATGCATTTTATAGAAGCAACTTTGGCGGCGATAACAGTATGTCTGTCAGTATGTCTGTATCAGATTTGAGTTGTCTTGGGTATGTCTGTATCAGATTTGAGTTGTCTTGGGTATGTCTGTGTCAGTTTTGAGTTGTCTTGGGTATGTCTGTATCAGATTTGAGTTGTCTTGGGTATGTCTGTGTCAGTTTTGAGTTGTCTTGGGTATGTCTGTGTCAGTTTTGAGTTGTCTTGGGTATGTCTGTGTCAGTTTTGAGTTGTCTTGGGTATGTCTGTGTCAGTTTTGAGTTGTCTTGGGTATGTCTGTGTCAGTTTTGCACATCTGGATTTGGGGATTTTCTCCTATTCTTCCTTGCAATTTTTCTCAAGCTCTTAAATTAGATGGGGAGCAGCAGTGAACAGCAATCTTCAAGTCTTTCCACAGATTTTCAATGGGCTTTGGCTGGGCCACTCAAGGACTTTCACATTCTTGTTCTGAAGCCATTCCACCATTCCTTTGGCTGTATGCTTGGTCATTGTCCTATTGGAATGTAAATCATCGCCCCAGTGTAAGGTCTTTGCACTCTGAAGCAGGTTCTCATCAAGGATTTGCCTGTATTTGGCTCCATTCATTGTTTCCTCTATCCTTACCAGTCTCCCAGTCCCTGCCGCTGAAAAGCAACCTCATAGCATGATGCTGCCACCACCATGCTTCACGGTAGGGATGGTGTTAGACGGGTGATGAGCTGTGCCTGGTTTTCTCCAGACATAGCTCTTTGCATTCAGGCCAGAGAGTTCAATTTTTGTCTCATCAGACCACAGAGTCTTTCATGTGCCTTTTTGCAAACTCCTGGCAAAGAACCATGTGCCTTTTTCTCAGGAGTGTCTTCTGTCTGGCCGCTCTCCCATAAAGCCCAGATTGGTGAAGTGCTGTAGAGACTATAGTCCTTCAGGCAGGTTCTCCCAGCTCAGCCAAGGAACTCTGTAGTTCTGTCAGAGTGGTCATTGTGTTCTTGGTCACCTCCCTGACCAAGGTCCTTCTTGCCCGGTTGCTCAGTTTGATCAGACGGCAGAGTGGGTAGTTTCATATTTTTTATATTTACCAATGATGGAGACCACTATGCTCTCAAACTTTCAACACTCTAGAAATTGTTTTATACCCTTCCTCAGATATATGCCTCATCACAATATCTCTGAGATCTACAGATCCTTGGACTTCGTGGTATAGTTTCTGCTCTGACATGCACTGTCAGCTGTGAGATCTTAAATAGACAGATGTGTTTCTATCTAAATCATGTCCAAACAATTGAATTGGCCACAGGTGGACTCCAATAATGTTGTAGTGACATCTCAAGGATGATCAAAGGAAATTGGATGCACCTGAGCTCAATTTGGAGTGTCATAGCAAAGGAGTATGAATAGTTATGCAAATGAGATTTCTGTACTTCATTTTCAATACATTTAGAAAAATGTCTAAACATGTTTTCACGTTTTCATTATGGGTTATTATTGTGTGAAGATGGGTGAAAAAAATCTATTTAATTCATTTTGAATTTAGGCTGTAACAAAATGTGGAATAAGTCAAGGAGCAAGCTGCTCTATCCTCACTGAAGATTGAAGTAATTTAATATCGGGATAAATGTTGTTGTTTTTTTGTGACTATTTCAAAGGTTTAAAAAGGAACACAAAGGAACTCTATAAACTGTTACTTTTTGTGGGGTTTAAACCAGTTCAGAACTTTATTTTGCAGGTCGGAACAGTGGAACGTAACAAAATAAATAATGGTTCTGTTCAGAACAACACAATTGGAAAATAATTTTGGTTTCATCCCTGGTACTATTTTTTACGTGCACTATGCAGAAATCGCTTTGCCATTTCCTCGTTGCTAATATTCCAATAGTTTGCCTAATTTAAGTTTATTTCACAAAACAAGCAAGTATAGTGGAAATACTCATTGTACCATCTATACAGCTGTGAAATATATTTTCCATAACCAGCTGTTTGAAAAAATGAAATGGAAGAATGGGAAGCATAGAAATAGCACACTTAGAACAGATATACAGCTTTTTAGACTTGCTTTCAATCAGTGTGACAGATCTATAACTCACATTTCAATGTGAATTTGGTTGGGTCGCCCAAAAAGTTACATATTGCAGTTTGTATCTCATTTTAAAATGTTTTTAAAAATTACTGTCACCCCTATTACTGTGAATATAGCTGATCTAGTAATCATTCATTCAGCACAAGCTGTAAAACTTTGGACTTTTCAGAGTGGGCCTATACTTTAAAGCAATGTATGCCTAGAACACTTTAAATATGTCCTATTGTTAATAGAACCAGCTTTACTAGAAACTCTATTAGCACATTTAAGTGTGTGCGTATTATTTATTTGTAGTGACTTTAAGTCAAAATGTTTTTGTTTTTTTCCAGAATTACTCAGGCGAGTTGAATTACCTTGTTGCCCTGCACGAGTTGTACAAGTACATCAACAAGTACTATGACCAGGTGAGTTTTCATTATCTCTTGTGTGGTTGGATGGAATGACACATTAGAGCTGTGTCTTTTGGTTTACCTTACATCTGTCTTTCACTCCATCTCCGTCTCTCCCTCCATCTAACTCTCTCGCTCTCTTCATCCCTCTCCATCCCTTCCTTGCTCTCTCTCAGATCATCGGGGCCCTAGAAGAGGACAGCACGGCCCAAAAGATGCAGCTGGGCTACCGGCTCCAGCAGATCGCTGCAGCCGTAGAGAACAAAGTCACTGACTTGTGACAGTGAAACCACTGACCAAGACCACGCCGGCAGAGGGGACCACATTAAGAGACCCACAGGAGTGGGGGAGGGAAACTCAGAGGGGGTGGGTTAGGAGGATAGACCGGACCAATAGACGGATTAACACAAAATCTCCCTCCTGTCAGAAGAGGGGGAAGTATGGTTCTAGGGGTAAGGACCCCAAACACCCCACCCCTTTTCCACATTAAGGAGCAATGAGTGACTGTTGTTCACACACAACAGTCACCCAGGGGGTTGAAAAGGGGATGTGGTGTATTGGGCTGCTGAACACGTGAAACTCTCTAGAGGTGGTGGTATACTCTCCACTGTGGACAAGACAGGAGGGAAAGATAAAGGGAGACACACACACACACAAACAGACGAGGAGCCTTCGTTTGTATGTCCCACCCGTTCACCCTTCAGCCCTGAGTTGGACCACATTGTGGCATCTGCTTCTCTTGTAGAACTCTCTGTGGAACTAGAAGAAGGGGCTTGGGAGATCCGGACGTTACATGATGTGTCAATGGAAACGTGCTGAAGTCAACAATCTGAAGTCTCATATGAATGAATGGAAGTCTTATGTCTATCAAAATGCTGGTTGTAGCTAGATGGAGAGCAAGTGTGAGCGAGAGTTGGAAGGGACCATCCTGGTTTCCCCCCTCATTCTATCCCTTTCCACATGAAATGTGGAGTGAAACGTTTTATTAGCATTTAATAAACATTCTCTAGATATTACATTGTCACCAATTAATGCAGTTGCATACAGTACCTTTCCTAGGGGCTTGAGTCTTATAAGTTATCGGCACTCTCTACCTCCTTTTACTCACCTGAAAACTCAAGTTATCCTCTTATTTCTTTAACCCTGAAGCTTTTTCTTGTGTTTCGCGGTTTGTCTGCTAGGTTAAACCAGATTGCTCTCTCCCTCTGACTCTCTTTATGTCAAAACAGTAGCTTTGTTCCATATCCGTCCAAATCATAAGTACACGTAGTATCTTTCGGAGTAGTGGACAAATGCCACATACGCACACACGCACACACACACACACGCACACACACACACACACACACACACACAGTTCACTCAATCATGACACTCTTGAGACGACTCTTCTTTTTTAATGTTTTTTTAAATGTGTAATTATTGCCATTCCGCTTTTTCAGGTAGCTCCCGAGTCTATACAAATCTGTGTTCCTCTTTATGGTATTGAATGGGAGGAAGATGTTAATGTCAGAGTTTAAATGAATAGCTCTCGGAAAGAGGCTACAGCTCACGCTCTGCAGGACTAAAGAAAGAATGATACTGAAAGCAAAGAAGCAGTCTTTTCAAAAGGTACTGGAAATAGGTGACCGTGTGAATGTTTTGATGTTTTTAAAGGGTAACAGTCACTGGAGGGACACTAGATCATAGATTAAACAAACAAATCTCAACTGTAGAATTGTATATATTTAAAACATGTGTCCCACAGTATTTTATGGTGTACGTTCATACAGCTTTCCTTGTTGTACATTTTTAACATAACTTTTGTTTTTCAACCAAGAAAAGTCTATTGAATCATGTTCTCAGTTTGTGCTGTTGTGAGGTAGCTTATTTATCTGACAATTGGCAACTGCGCCGTTGATATGTGTATTGCAGTTATTCTATTGAACACAAGATGGCGACAGCTCCTACGTTTGTTGAACTTGTTCTCCTAACACTGCTGTTTTAACTGTCTATAAGGTTTCACAGAAGATACTTTGACCTAGTCACATTTTGCAACGTTTGATTAAGTATTAGAATTATAACTACATTGCCATTTCTGAACTTTACCGAAACTCGTTTTCTTATGATTTACCCATGGGTTGTTATTCATAATTTGCTCATCTCTGCATTCTCTATTAGACTATAGCGTCATTCTTGTATCCCAAATGGCACCCTAGTCCCTATATATAGTGCACTACTTTTGACTAGAGCCTTATGTAGGAAATAGGGTGCCATTTGGGACAGAAACCTAGACTAATCATTCTATCCCACAGAGCTTGATGGTTTGAAGTTGTGATTAAATATTTTGGTAAAGCTATGTACCAAGAACGTTATCACACGAATTGGAGGTGTTGCATGTATGTTAACGACACATAATGATGTTAGACTTATGGATGAAGACATTTAACACTACCCATGTGGTAGGCTATATCTTTATATGCGGGTGCACTGTTGGCTTTCTAGTGAGTAGACACCAATAAGAGGCTGACAATGAGTCAGCAGATTGGTCATTAAACTGTAAAACCCAATCAAATAATCAGTTTTGTCCTATTTTGATAATAATTTTGAAGAGATGAAAGTGTATGTAGTTTATGCGTTGCATGCTATTGTGTGGGTTCTCCAGTTGGATGCATTTTCCTGTTCACTGCCATTGTCCCTAGATTGCACAGCATAAACGAGTCATAGTAGCTTATTGGTTAACATCACACTATTTTTCAATGGACAATTTGTATTGTCATATGCTTTCAATGTAGACTAGTATTATGTATGAAGCCTAATAATGGTGAAGAGAGCAGGTGGTGGTCATTTGAAGGAAAACTATTGTTAGGCTGTATAAATGTAGCTATGTAGAGCAGGCTCTGCAAGGAGCACTTTAAGGTTGATTTTTATTTTGTCTGTTAATATAGTTGTACATAATGATTGAATAATGTAACTTGTAGCGACTTAACCTGCTGTTTTAATAAGAGTGTAAATTCCTACATATGGTGAGTTAATAAAGTATTTGTAAAATCATATGGTCTTTGTCTACATCTGTCTCGTATGGAGTAGATTTCAAGTGAAGGGAATTAGTCTATTACTTGTTTCTTCTTTGTCTACAATGACATTAAATACTTGGAGCAGTATGAGAGCAAATCGGTAGACATTCACCATATTGTTTTCAGACCAGTGCGAGGGAATGGAAGACGTTATTACTATAACTGATTTTAAACATTTTAGCTAATCCTATTTTCCTGTTACAAAAAGTATGATCTGACAAAAGCAGTGTCCTTTCACTTAGTCATGAAACAGAAATAATCAACCTAATTTCTTCACACACCATATGCAACATAAATCAATGAGGGCGGTCAACATGCCACATGTTGCTCCAAAGCAACATGCATGGGGAAACTCCTTCAACGAAGTTTCGTTACGAAACGTTTAGACATTTCTGACGGAATAAATCATTGATGCTCTTGTTTCACACGATCCATATTTTTTGTAGAACCGGATGTGAGGAGGACTTTAATACTGACGCAATCCGGTACCGTACAACGGGAAAAAAAGCGAACCTTGCCCAAAATGGTGTAAAGACGTGAAACCACAACACGCCCATCTTTTAATGAACAAGTCATCTGCAGTCAACAACCTGGCTTCATCGCAGTGAAAGGCGAGAGTGGATATTGGTTTGCAAGCAAGCACTCCCATCCCACTAATTCAAAGGATTGTAGCTGACAAGCTAGCAACGCAACGCAGGTAGGAGTGGCTGGCGCAATCTTTACAGTAAGCTAGTTAAATTGCCTAGTTAGCCACGTTAAGAGCTTGCAGGGAAATCAAATAATACATAGCTAGCAAACAAAATATGTTACACGATAGCAAATGCAACCAGCTGTTAGCTAACGTACTGTTAAATAATATTTTTGAATGCCTGCTAGTTCATTTAGCTTGGCTATGTTAGCTACGGTTTGTTTTCTATTTGGCATTAAATAACAAGCTAGCTACCGTCTTGTGGTCATCGTTAAATATGTAACTAACTAGCTGTCATCCCACAATCGAGTTGCCACTTTGAGAGTTTGTTCCGTCGTGATATGAGATTAGCTCACGCTAACCTTAGCCATTTAGCTACTCTGTCTCAGTAATTGACTAACTACCTAACGTAACTTACCTAACGTTACCCACCAAACAGGCCTACAGATAACCGTTAGATATCTGGCTATATATATAATTAGGGTATCACTGTAATTGGGATATCAACATAATGATTTAGGTAGCTAACTAGAATATCAGTTCACTACTAGCAAGAGTACTTGGCTAACTAGCTTCGAGGTGTGTCAATGCCTAAGTAGTTGTCAATGGCTGCCCTCAATGCCAGTCTACTAGCTAGATCCTTACTGAACAAAAACAAACCAATAGGCAACAATTTAACAGATTTACAGTTCATATAAGGAAATCGGTCAATTTAAATAAATATATTATGCCCTAATCTATGGATTTCACATAACTGGGAATAGATACCTTTCAAAGAAAGTAGGGGCGTGGATCAGGATCTGTCGGTATCTGGTGTGACTATTTGCCTCAAGCAGCGCAACACATCTCCTTCGCATGGAGTTGATCAGGCTGTTGATTGTGGCCTGTGGAATGTTGTCCCACTCTTCAATGGCTGTGTGAAGTTGCTGGATATTGGCAGGAACTGGAACACGCTGTCATACATGTTGATCCAGAGCATCCCAAACATGCTCAATGGAGGACATGTCTGGGGAGTATGCAGGCCATGCCACATGGGGCTGTGCATTTATCATGGTGGAGGATGAATGGCCATCACGGTATCTCATTCAAATTGCCATCGATACAATGCAATCCTATATCGTAACCCCACCGCCACCATGAGGCACTCTGTTCACAACATTGACATCAGCAAACTGCTCTCCCACAGTTGAAACTAGGTTTCACCCATGAAGAGCACACTTCTCCAGTGTGCTAGTGGCCATCGAAGGTGAGCATTTGTCCACTGAAGTCAGTTCAAGACCCTGGTGAGGATGATAAGCACACAGATGAGCTTCCCTGAGACTGTTTCTGACTGTTTGTGCAGAAATTATTTGGTTGTGCAAACCCACAGTCTCCTCAGCTGACTGGGTGGCTGGTTTCAGATGATCCTGCAGGTAAAGAAGCCGGATTTGGAGGTCCTGGGCTGGTGGGGTTACACGTGGTCTGCGGTTGTGAGGACGGTTGGACGTACTGCCAAATTCTCTAAAATAACGTTTGAGGTGGCTTATGGTAGAGAAATGAACATAACATTCTCTGGCAACAGCTCTGGTGGACATTCCTGCAGTCAGCATGCCTGTAAACACATTTGTGCACAAACATTTAGAAGTTTTTTGTGCGCATGGAACATTTCTGCGATCTTTTATTTCAGCTTATGAAACATAGGACTAACACTTCACATGCTGCATTTTATATTTGTGTTGAGTGTATTAGATTGCTAGCGTGTTCTCATAATAGTAGCTATTCTACCATAATTCATGGTGCACAGGAAAGACAGGCACTGAAAGACCCAGCTACTTGTTTCTACACAACATAACTGTTGAAGAAATATGCTACGGTGTACTGTACATATTTATTTTAATGCCGCAACATATTAAACTGACTTTAATCCAACGTGGTCCTGCTCCAGCTAACTATGGAGCCCTCCGAGCAGCAGCAGCAGACGGGCCCAGGTTCTGGCTCTCAGGAGGTCAACCCTGTGTACCTGCAGCAGCTGCGAGAGCTGGACATCCCTGAGGAGGCTGCCAAGCAAGTGGGTTAATTACTGCATACAGGTTCTCTTACATTTCCTGAGAGATGATCTGCACTATATTGTGCAAATTTCATCTTTGATCATCTCTGTTCGCTGATGAAATATCCCTCTCTACTTACTAATGCATTCATAATGACTAAGGAGTACTGTACTTATGATTGACTTTGCTAATCCACCTAATACAGATCTATTCAAAGTCCTTATTTTGGGATATTTTCCATGTCTACCCATCCACAGGCACTCTTGCACACCCGAAACGTGTCTGCTGAGGAGGCTGCCATGTACTACTTTAACAAGCTGGAGAATGAGGTGCCCATAAGCTAGCCTTAGTTTGCACAGGTACAAGTTGGTACATTACCTCTCCTGTATCGTGTCTGAGCCCACCCTGAATGTCTCTCGTTCTCGCTTTCTCTCGTCCCCTCAGGAGGAAGGAGACGATGACCTCATGTTCAAGATGGTGTTTGTGGTGAACATGGACCTGGCCATGGGTGTGGGAAAGGTCCGTGTAAAGCATGAAACACCGTCTGACTGCAGATAGCTACTTATCACAGTGGGAGGCCGTTCCTTCTCTTGCTAGAACAAAAGCGGTACCTGCTGTGTGCCGACCTAGTAGCGACGAACTTAGCGCTTCTACTTCGCAATGCTCGTCAGTGGCCAACAACTTGACTTTGAGCCATTCGGAGAGCACAATCCCCGACGTGGGGTAGCCAACTAGAGTGACAACAAAAAGGAAAAGGAGGGCATTTTTGCCTTAAATCCATGGATGAGCCAATCATACTTCATATGCAATGTAGTCTATGGGAATGGTAGCTAGTTAAGTGCACAGATGCATTGCACACAACACTAAATACTTCATCCAAGCTAGTTAACCACTGTAGCTAGTATTGACATCATTAAATCACAATTGATTAGCTAGTTTCCATGAAACAGCTGCCTATTCGTGCAGTGTCACTAGCTATGTTGTGCTAGCAATCTAAACATTTGGCTATGGGCTGGCACTGGCGGTATGGGATTATGGAGAGTGAATTCAATGTTTTTTGTTGTCATCTTGCTAGTTAAAATTGCTAGGTAGTTAAGTCGCTGATGACTTTAAGGTCTTTGCAACTCCTCAACGGGATCGGGAGTAAAAGGTCGAGTCATGCGTCCTCCGAAACATTACCTGCCAAATTCCACTTAATTAACACCTGCCCACTTAACCTGGAAGCTAGCCGCACCAATGTGTAGGAGGAAACACTGTTCAACTGACGACCGAGGTCTGCCTGCCGGCGCCCGGCCCACCACAAGGAGTTGCTAGAGTGCGATGAGCCAAGTAAAGCCCGGCCAAACCCTCCCCTAAACCGAACGACGCTAGGTCAATTTTGCACCGACCTATGGGACTCCCAATCACAGCCCGGGATCAAAGCCGGGTCTGTGGTGACGCCTCTAGCAGTGCCTTAGACCGCTGCGCCACTCGGGAGGCCCCAGTGTGTCTGAGCTTTAAGAAAAAGGGTTGGAATGTGGTGTTTTGTCAAGCTAGTATGCTTGTTTTGGTGTAGTTTGTGAACCAGGTGTACAAAAAAATCCCAGTTTGCCCATATTGCTAAAAAAAGGTTTTGTGTTTAATTTCTTCTAACTGAAAGTGTTTGTTGTATAGCTGGCTGCGCAGGTGGGCCACGCAGCTGTGGGGCTCTACCAGGCTCTGCAGGAGAAGAACAGCTGGAGGGAGATGGCCTGGAAGTGGGACCATGGCGGGTAAGGACCGGACCACTTCCTCATTAGGGCATTATTTGAGACGTCATACTGCTGATCAAATTGGATCAGATTAAGACAGCCAGACGCTTTTAAAACACCATAATGATGTCTGGTAATGGCAATGCCACCATCTGGCTGTTCTACAGTATGCACAGAAGGATATCTACATGTGTGTTTGTGTGGTGTGCAGGGCGAAGAAGGTGGTGGTGCAGGGGACCAACATGGCCCACCTTTTGGAGCTGCAGGCCCTGGCCATGAGCCTTAGCCTGCCCACATACCTGGTCCAGGATGCCGGACGCACCCAGGTGAGACATGCGCCTCCATCGCGGCTACACTGCTGCACCTGCTTACAGGCACATGTGCCACAATGATGGTTCCACAGCAGCACAGGTGCACACACCACCATTCCGGTTCCATGTAACTCTGTAGCACCTGCTTACAGAGACACGCACAGCCATTATTAGTATTGAGTTTGACTATCAGTAGGGCTGCCAATGCCATAGACTACACTGTTGATAATGCTGTGGTTGCCTGTTGTTCAGAAGGCATTATTTGAAGAGAACGATTTGGCAGGGCGGGCCGTGTTCGCCTAGTTTAACATGCCTTAATGACGACTGGGATTTAGGTAGGTAAGCGGTTCACACTTTGATACAAAACCATTGCAAATTGAAACTGTTAAATTACACTTGAGAGGGGCGGATGCGTTCACAAAGATTCACAAAACAAGGAAACAACTTGTTGACAAAGATTGCAACAGCCAATTAAAAATGGTCAATACTCTATGAAGGGCACCCCATTAACTGCCGGTTGATAGATGTCCGCACGTAGCTTGCATTTGTTGACATATGCCAACCTTGGAAAACATTGACTTTTTCAAACAGGTTGCAGTGCCTCTGATAATGTTTATACATAATGATTAGTTAAGGTGGTTTTACACTACAACAGAAGTTATCCTTTGATAGTTGAAGACTACAAGAATGCTTGTCTTTTTATAACCAGAATGTATTGTTTTGTGAGGCAGGATCAGGCGGGTACATACTTGCAAATTGTACAATGAGGTTGAGAAAAGAATGACCGACATTACACCAGAGATTTATGTTCAGAATGTTCTGTAGCTGACATGGGGAAAAATAAACTTCCAGCATTAAATATAATAATCTGCATCAATTAAAGACGTTGACCCAAAATCCAGAAACTCAAGTGATTATTTTATTCTAAATTAAGTATTTTCTAAACTCTATTTTCTTAACTGCATTGTTGGTTAAGGTCTTGTACAGTGGGGCAAAAAAAGTATTTAGTCAGCCACCAATTGTGCAAGTTCTCCCACTTAAAAAGATGAGGCCTGTAATTTTCATCATAGGTACACTTCAACTATGACAGACAAAATAAGAAAAGAAATCTAAAAATGGGATCCTATTTTGTAGGATCCCATTGTAGGATTTTTTATAAATGTATTTGCAAATGATGGTTGAAAATAAGTATTTGGACAATAACAAAAGTTTCTCAATACTTTGTTATAAATGTTTTCTGTAAGTCTTCAAGGTTTTCACACACTGTTGCTGGTATTTTGGCCCATTCCTCCATGCAGATCTCCTTTAGAGCAGTGATGTTTTGGGGCTGTTGCTGGGCAACACAGACTTTCAACTCCCTCCAAAGATTTTCTATGAGGTTGAGATCTGGAGACTGGCTAGGCCACTCCATGACCTTGAAATGCTTCTTACGAAGGCACTCCTTCGTTGCCCAGGCGGTGTGTTTGGGATCATTGTCATGCTGAAAGACCCAGCCATGTTTCATCTTCAATGCCCTTTCTGATGGAACGAGGTTTTCACTCAAAATCTCACGATACATGGCCCCATTCATTCTTTCCTTTACACGGATCAGTCGTCCTGGTCCCTTTGCAGAAAAACAGCCCCAAAGCATGATGTTTCCACCCCTATGCTTCACAGTAGGTATGGTGTTCTTTGGATGCAACTCAGCATTCTTTGTCCTCCAAACACGCCGAGTTGAGGTTTTACCAAAAAGTTATATTTTGGTTTCATCTGACCATATGACATTCTCCCAATCTTCTTCTGGATCATCCAAATGCTCTCTAGCAAACTTCAGACGGGCCTGGACGTGTACTGGCTTAAGCAGGGGGACACGTCGGGCACTGCAGGATTTGAGTCTGGCGGTGTAGTGTGTTACTGATAGGTATGCTTTGTTACTTTGGTCCAAGCTCTCTGCAGGTCATTCACTAGGTCCCCCCCGTGTGGTTCTGGGATTTTTGCTTACCGTTCTTGTGATAATTTTGACCCCACGGGGTGAGATCTTGCGTTGAGCCCCAGATCAAGGGAGATTATTAGTGGTCTTGTATGTCTTCCATTTCCTAATAATTGCTCCCACAGTTTGTCTGTCATAGTTGAAGTGTACCTATGATGAAAATTACAGGCCTCTCTCATCTTTATAAGTGGGAGAACTTGCACAATTGGTGGCTGACTAAATACTTTTTTGCATGTGACAAATAAAATTGAGTAAAGGAAATGAGTAACAACAGCACATCGTGGGGGAGACCCTGGACATTGTGTCACCTTGCGTTGCAGGATAGAATATCCCAAAAACATTGTGATAAATAAAAATAGGCTATATAGTGTTCTGGGCTAATGTGAAAACATAATCCCACCAACAGTCCTGATCAGGTTTATGATAAAATGTACTTTATTGAATGATCACTTATCTAGGCTACTAACTCGTTAGATAACTTTCCATTTGGCCCAGCTGGAACAGGGGTGCGTCTCCAATTAGTTTTTTTGGGGGGAAGACTGATTTTATTTTTTACAGGAGGCCGGATTTAGGGCTGCAAAATCCTGTGGTCGCGAAAGCAAACTGCTCCTATTACCCCAGAGAGCACACGTGCTGTTACCCATCTCTGCTGCTGTGGCAGTCGGCTACATTATAATTATTTCAAGTAATCGCTAATGTTTTAGTTAGTAAAGTACACATTTCCTGACTCAAAACCGTTAATACTTTTGACAAATGGCTCTATTCGGCCCGGCCCGTAAGCTTTCAATAAAACTAATTTGTCCACACTTCACGGATTTCTGAATCATGAATACCCTGGCAACCAAGCAGAGCAAGGTCTGCATCCAGCAACGTCAGGAGTCATGTGACCTGTTTATGCAGCTGTTTCAAGTAGTGATGCACCGATATGACATTTTTGGTCGATATCCAATATTTTCCTTGCCAAAGACCCGATACCGATATATTTTTAAACATTCTAGTACAGTTAAATAGTTTAAACACACATGGACGCAGCATCTCAGTGCAAGAGGCGTCACTACAGTCCCTGGTTCGAATCCAGGCTGTATCACATCCGACCGTGGGAGTCCCATAGGGCAGTGCACAATTGGCCCAGCGCCATCCATGTTTGGCCCGGGGTAGGCCGTCATTGTAAATAAGAGTTTGTTCTTAACTGACTTGCCTAGTTAAATAAAGTTTACAGACACACACACTGACCAAAAAGTTATTTTGTTGGCATTTACATATATATGTCCCCAGTACCAGTAAAATAATCAAAACCTATTTCTTGCACTTAGTTGCTGTGCTGTTTCGTTGTTCAGTCATTTAATTTTCAACCAGGATTGATATTGAACGCGTGTCAAAAAATATACTATTTAACACTATTTGGCGTGTCAGGACCTGAATATGACTGCACGTCACATAATAATTTAACGGGTTCATACAGTTGTTTATGTAGTTATTACACATTGATTACACTCACTCGTATTTCATGTCACAACGATTCATCGATACATATGCTATGATGCTGGTCAAGTTGTCTCGCGCACCTACAGTGCTGTCATTTAAAAAAAAAAGCTAGCTCATGGATGCAAACAATGTTCTTCCCCAAAAACAGCAAAACGATAATCTGTTTCAGTAGCTATATAGTTAGCTAGCTAACTATCCATAGTATGTATGTCCTGAAGCTAATAAATAGCTAGCTAACTATATAGCTAGGTGTCATCTAAAATAACCTTATTTTATAAGACCGTTCTTATTTGATTAGTGGTGGTCGAACCGTCTATGTGAAGCTATCCACAATAAGGATTAGCCACAATAGTGGACTTTGCGTTTAGCCTTCAAAATACAAGTATGGCATAATTCTACTATTTGCATTACTGTCAATGACATTTTATTTTGAAGGCTAACCGCAAAGTCCACTATTGTGGCTAATCCTTATTGTGGCTAGCTTCACAACACAAAACCTTGTGTGGTCAAGCCTCGCTAGCCAGATGAAGCTAGCTGCTTATAATGTTTTGGGCAACGGGGTAAAGTAGCTGGCTAGCTATTGCTTTTCATTAAGTTCAATTTCAATTGGCAACAAGTGGCAACCTAGCTAATACTTACTCACAAGGATTCCTAAATCATTGCTAAGAATAATGTAAATGACTGCAGGTTCTACTGTTCATTGTTTTCAGGCTGGTTGTATTGGTGCTAGCTAGGTACCCCAGAAGTTGCGGTCGAACAAATGATGCTTCATTACCAACGCTGTTTGCTTGTTTACAGACTTTTTTGTACAGCTTTTACAGTGCTACTGTATCTTTTTTGACAAGCAAAGACCCACACGGCGTTCCATCGTATGCATGTCGCGAAGCTAATAGCAGTGACGCTATTACTGTGTAACTCCGGTAGGGCAACATCTGAAAAATAGCGCACGTGGTTGTGTACCGTTGCTTAACCAGTCGGCGAAAGACATCACACACGACAGAGAACGGTTGATTGTCAAGGGCAATTAATGCCATTATCTTGGCTTTAATGGGTTTGGCCTTTAAGTTGTCTTGCAGAGACTTTTTTTTTTTTTTTTTACTGTTTCAAATGACTGCTCGATCCACACAGCAGACATTGTGGGCTCGTTTAAGAATGGTGTTGCATGTATAGCGCAACATTTCATTGCGTCATGTACCTACATTATATAGGTATGCACGTCAGCGTTGATAATGGTTTTGCACATCGGAGCGTTAAACTAGACATCGACCGATATTTACATTTTTAGATAATATCGGCTGATACCGATATATTGTGCTTCCCTAGTTTTAATTACAGCACTACAAGTAGAAAGGGGAAACTCCACTTAACTAGTTTCAATATAAGCAATCACTTGGGAGTTTCTGGATTTTGTGTAAACTTCTCATTTTAATAACTCAGTAATTTGCTATTAAATGTCATGCCTAGTCTTCCCTGGTTTCCCACCCACCTTTTTTTTGCGAGTGCAACCTATTGCTACCCCCCACTCCTCGTACAAGGATGCTAATCTAAATTCTATGACCTCCGGATTTTTGGCAGGTGGAAGCCGGCTCACGCACTGTCCTGGCCATCGTTGGGGAGGAGGAGATGGTGAACAATGTCACTGGAAGTCTGAAGCTGCTCTGAGGGACTAAACCAGCTGTGGAGGTGCAGGGCTGTGCAATGCCACAGAGGCAACCAGCAGAGGGCAGCATCCCCCTAACAGCAGAAGGGTCTCAGCATGCAAGCGCTACAAAGTAACAAAAAAAATGAAAAAAATAGTAAAACAACCAGACATGACCCAACCACCAAGATGAACATTCAGCCATTTTTTTTCTGTTCCCTATCCGAGCCACTGACTGGAGAAGAGATGTGTATAGAGTTGCTCATGTCGAGAGGAAGGGACTGGTTACTCACACCGACAATGTTGAAGCCAGTTTGAACAGTTAAGCTATTTGAGGGATGGCCATTACTGTATGAGAGAATGGTATCCAATTTTTATGAAGCTGGAAGTTCATGGCATCCCATAATTCTGACTCCCAATTTTTATAATATGATTTGGTGTATTGAAATAAGAAAAAAAATCAAGGATAGAACCTAGTGTTTTGGTGTTAAATACTGTTATTGTAATTCAAGCAGCAAAATATATTAATGTAATAATTATTTTTAGATGTAGGATCTTCCTGTGAAAGTTACTGCTTATCAGTAAGGAGAGCTTTACTGACACCTTTACCATTGCGTCGGTGTGTAAACTAATGTGTATATGTATACACGTATGTATGCGACATTCTCCCCCAAAGACCCTGCCCCTTAGAAATGACAACACTACATACTGACGTCAAATGGCCATCCATTGCTTTTATGTGCATCCGTCCAGGCCATATATAATCGGTGGCATGCCATCAACATTTCGCACAATCACTGTTGGAGTTCTTATTTTATTTGTTTTGTAGTTTTTTTCCTCTGTTTTCTGTTCTTGCAAAAAAGGATAAGGTCGACTTGGCTTGCTCTGAGTTATAATTCCTGGACTTGGGGGTTTGGCGTAAAAATAAGTGTGAGGAACTCATTGTATGGGTTAAAATAAGCTGCTGTGCTTGATGCTTGCACAGGTACTCAAGCTGATTTATTAATGGTTTACACAAGTGAAATGTTGTAATTTTTAAAACTTCTTTGAGGGTAAATGTGTTATCTTTCTCTACGATGTAGTCTAAAAGATGTCTAGCTATGACTTCTGCCTAATCAGTATAAATATCTAAGCTGGAGTAGCAGTTACAGGAGAACAATTAACTGCATAAAAAAAAGTATACATTCTTGCCCTTACAGATTTAAGCATTGGACAACCAGATGCCTATGACATGTTTCTGTTAAAACTCATTGTTCATTACTTAAGCAAAAATGAATCGTATTTTGTGAGCATGTGATGCCATTTGGGACCGTAAATGGCTCTGAAGTCTTACTAAATATGGAATGGTCTTATTATTTAAATGGAACTGACATGACATGCATGTAACAGTTATGCTGAAAACATTTTTTTTCCTCTGTGTTAAAGAGACCATGCAAAACACCATGGCTGCATCCATTTTTTATTTTGTGTTTGCACTTTGATACCTTTCGGTGTTACACAACAATTTGTTCCTGTTTTAAAACCAAGGAGCCCATTAAAAATTACTTCTGACCAAGTGAAGTAATTTTTTTTATTTGAACCTATTATACTTTCATTTTTTGTAAATTACATTTCTACCCCAACCGCAATGATTTGTTTATTAATATGATTAAAACTACTGATGTTGGAAGTTCTTCCCTGCCACATTTCAGCTCTGAACCTTTGTTTCGTGGGGAGAGTTATCTTCTCTGTACAGGAATCCAACTTCCCAATAACATTCTATAGCAATCAATCTATCGGTTTATAGAGGGTGGAAAAAACTTGGAAACTAGAGTGAAATGATTTTATTAGTTGTGTAATTATTCTGATGAGCTTTTTCAGATTATAGAAATACACTTGTTAAGGTTGACGTGCGCTACAGCATCTCTCTAATGGCTGCCGCGTTCACATGTCGGATTGATCGGAGGAATGTCTTGGCCCGTTCACGTGTTCCGAGCGAACGCAATCCGAAATCGCGGCCAGCATGTGGGAAAGATCGTTGTCCATGAGATTATATCCAAGTTTCCTAGTTGTAATTACAAGGGCATTCATGTGCATTTTCCCTAGTAGCAAGCGAGCTACCCTTGACAAGTAATGCCGCGTTCCTGTCTTGTCGGAAACTCGAGCCCTCCATTTTAAAATTAATGTAAAATATTTACGTTGAGCTTCCAATTGATTTATTCCGGTACATCACAAGTGGAAACTCTGGATCCGACTCTTCAGCAAATCTGACATTTCGTGAGTTTCCGACATAAGGTATCAAGATCGATATCAGCAGAGCAGGGGAACCCAAATACAGCCTGTGAAAAGTACGTCAAGAATGTAGGGATGGTCTTTCATTCCCTCAATTCAGCCTGAACGATGAATAACAAGGCTCTTCTAAAATGTAAATATAGATTTTCAAATTAATGTATGTTGGAACGTTCCATGCGATTGAGCAGTATTACAGAAGAGGCCAGTGGCAACTATAAAAGAGCTGGGAACTCACAGATCTATGTAGACAAAACCGAATGAATCCTTGATTTATTCAGTTCAATCTCAATTTTCATCGCGCAGAAATATACTACGTATGTCAAATAGATCAGTTCTATTTACTAAAATGTCATTTGTGTGCTTGTGGTTACGTTTGTTACCTACTGTCAAACTGCATTGGATAGAGTAGAATTTCTGAGTAAAATGAAGGTAGACATTTTAGAAACATGAACGTTCTATCTTTGCAGTCGTCTCCGCATTTTAGACCATTGCAACATAAAGTTAGCATTCATGACTTTTTCTATTCCAAATGGTTCTCTCAGGTCCATGATAAGAAATAAAGAAGCCAATCGCATGCAATCTTAATTATATTCATTAATCCTCAAACGCAGTTATTTATTTAACCGATGAAGGATAATGGAAGCGGAATCTTCATCAATGCTTTGCATATACTCGTAAACAAGGTCAAACGCGAACAGCAGAATGTAGCCTAAAATCTCTATAATCGAAAGAAAAGTACATTTATTCTGAAACCGCTATCGAATGTTGGTTGATTATAATAAAATTCGATCTGATCACATACATGAAAAGCCTATTCTTCTCGCCAAAATTCCCTTATTGATAATGACGAGCCATTCGAATAGATGGAATTTTCGTGAAGTGTGTCCTTGGCTATTCCCGTTCAAGAGTGCAGTTTTGAATTCGGGCTGCAGTATGAGGGACCAGGGGTAATACGAACAACCCTGGTCAATTTCCCTGTCCAATCCCTTGCCAGATCCTACATGAACGACACCTCATATTCCATTCATGACACTTTAGGTGGGGCTGACCTCTGTCGTATTCCCTGGTATGGGGCACTAGAGACCCCGTGTAGCTAAGGTTGGCTACTCTGTTTCGGTATGTAAACGAAGGCTTTCCCCTTTGCGTTGAAAATACATACATAAAAACATTCAAGCAATATAATCCCTCTATAAAATAATCAAATAAATCCTCGGCCTTTTCATTTAATTACTTGAGCATTTCCCCCATATTGTAGACACGGGTCCGCTTTTTGTATAAAATTCTCTCCCGAATCAATCCATTCTACCGACACTTGCGATCACTCCCGTGTGCCACAACTACACATGGCAAAATCCGAATGCGCTTCAGCAACCCTTCCTAGAAAAAAGTCACGCCCTCTTGGCATAGACAACAGCTAAATTCGGCGCCCTATTTGACCAATGGCTTGCTCGTACAGCAATGCTGTCCTTTGACAGGCACTTCATTGACCAATAATATATTGGAGGTAGGACATCAGTGCAAAACCCGCCCTAGTAATTGAGCCCCTGCTTCATTGCCCGTGAAACCCCGTGGCACCGTTGTGTGTCAGACAGTTTCGCTGGGACCCGCGATCTATGCCGGCGAAGAGGGGGATGGGCGCCACTGCGAATGTTAGGACCCGAGACAGAATCATAGCCCTGTACTACTATCACATAGAGCTGCATATACCCCTTTATAAATATCGATTGTAAATAATATACAGCACCATAATAAATGGATTAAACCACCCTGGATTCAACATATACACTCGATGGAAATACGGTGCCCAAGCAGGACAGGGAATTAAACGTTCAACCTTTACGTGGGGGAGATTTAGAAGTTTGTTTCCTACCCCAGAAGAGGGAGCTACCAAGGGGGGCAAAGGATAACAGGAGACTCCGAGGCCGAGTTGGAGGCCTGGTTCGATTTGATGTTGGAATACTCGAAGATCTGCAGACAACACAGGAGGATACTTAGTTCGTACTGGGTTGGAATGTCTCACTAGGTGAGTGGTTTAGTCATGTTAAATGTGTATTATAGGTTGATTTACTTGTGTATTTTCAACGTTTTAGTTGAAACACATTGGATTGCTTGCTGTCTTTCACTATCATAACGTCATCACAAATTATGTGCTAACTAAACCTGTTAATTTATCAAATGCAACTGTTCACGTTGTTAATCCTTCTTTTGCTAATATTCCTGTTATTGTCTCATGTCGCAAAGCAGTTGATGTATGCAATGGTTGTCCTTGGTTTTGGCCATGTAACTTAGCTAGCCACATCCATTGCAATTATTTGATAGTTAGCTAACTAGGCTAGCCAACGTTTACCTGATTATAAACTATGTTCATTCCTGTTATGATCACTTGAAACATTGTATTCTTAGTTATACATTTATGATTTTTCGTGAGTTTGACTTTACTAACTCAGCAATGAACGCATTGTATTCATTAACACCATTTCCAATGTACCTACGGTTTCAACTTGTAATAATAACGTTAGTTGGTTCCCACGATGGCTGAACAGCTGAATAACATCACCTTTCTTGATCTCACTAAATTGATTATTGCCTTGTTTTAGCTTTACTATTATATCTAGTTATTTTAACTAATGTAAGTATTATTATTAGTTATATTACATTTTCTCTTGAAGTGACTGGCCACGTAGTGATTGGTTTTATACTACATTAGAATAAACCACACTTCAAGAGGACATTCTTCTTATCGCCCGTGGTCTGGTGCTTATTAGTTAGCCAACTAAGATTGGCAAAATAGGTTGCTTACAAGCTGCTTGACTAACTGATCGCGTAGATGGCTGCGTGTGGATTGGAATCATCGGCTTGATACGTTGCTTTTCTTGGCAGCTGTCTATATATTTATTAGTAGCTTTGGAGAAAAAATAGAGGTAAATGTGCCTAAGGTAGATAACTACCTAGTTGACCAGAATAGTAAGGCTTTTGGGACATTTTCCAGTTGTTTGTGTCCACACTTGATTCACAGTATTTCGTTCTGTCCGAGTTATGACATGGTGCATATTTTTACAGCTTTGCATTCATTGATTCAGGCTATCCCCCTTTCGGGTTATGTATTCACAGTTAGCCAATACTGTACTGTACTATTCTATTGTTAGGTTAACACTAGATGCGTTTGAGTTCATGGCGTGTGAAGTGTTTATTTGTTTTGTGTTAAAATATATATATATGCGCGCTACATAAGATTGGGCCACTTAACATTTTTACTTTATGGATTAAAGCTAATAGAAAGCCATATCTAGAGTAGTGACTTATTTTTCTAATTTACCAACCACCAACGTCTGTGGCGGATAAGAGAAATGGGTGGTATTTGAGTGGAGCTCGCGTTTCCTTTGGACCGAAAATTGTAGCTAGAGAATGGAATGGCTGTAGACTCGGATATCGAGCTTTCAGCTTTGCTAAATTTGATTTTACTGTTGTTTTGGCCTGTTTAACCGTCCGTCTATGTTGGACAATGAATACATTGGTAATGACCGATATGAGGAATTCGAGGGACAATTGCTTCACTTAGTTGCCACCAATGTAGACTAATTAGTCTTTACAATCTTTCAAGAGACTTGATTTGGACAAGCCCGCCCAGTTTATTTTTAGATCTAACCGGATGAAGCTATCTTGTTGACGTAGTTGTTCTGCATAGTATGCTGACTGATCTTATGTCATTTTGTGTATTGGCTGGCAGCTGTTGGAATGTTTCACTAATGCATTTTATAATATAAAAGGGCCACTGCTTGTGGGGTAGCCGCTTAATCGTATTCGTGTTGAGCTCCCAGACCGAGAGCAGTGTAGTTGTGTGGGTAAAAGGTGATTGGGTAGTTGTGTGGGTAAATGCAAGGTAATATATTCTGCTGTTGATGAGCTAGCTCTGCTTAGAAACCTCCCCATTGTTACAACACCGCATGATAGGCCTAACTACACATCAAGTGTTCCTGTTCCATATAACAGTAAAATATTCTTGCATATTTCCAGAAATAAAATGGAATGATAAAACCGTTCGGCTACCACGACCTATCCTATTTCAAACAGAATAGGCTGGATTTGAATGTTTTTGTTGGTCTGGAAGACTGCCTGCGGGTTGGCACAGCCTGGACTCGTTTTGATTGGTCCCGGGCTCGCATTCTCTGAATAACCTTGCCGCTGCCGTTCTGGCCTCTTAACCATTGAAAACATGAGCCCCGCACTCTCCCTCGCCGGACCCTTCTTTTTTATCTAAAACAAACTGTGTGCTCACCGAGACAAACACACCAGTTCCTAAGAAACTCGTGGAGAATTGGGACACGGACACACAATGGCTCGCTTTGTTAACCCAATCTGCAAATACTGTGAAATGTGTGGCCCTTTCATTGACCCGCCTCATATAGCCTCCCATTTTCTATTTGTCGACCTCTATTAAACAGGCTCACATTTTCCGCATTACATAAAGTTAGCCAACATAAATGTAAAAACATAACACAATCAACATACACGAGTTAACGTAAAAGGGTTGAATGAGTGATTCAGGAAGAGAAAATGGCTTCAGCTATACACAGTAGCCTATACTGTTAATGTGTTTAGCCTTGGCAAGTTTGTCTTCGACAGTACTGTTGAATAACCTGCTTGGATTTCCCTTTGTGTGTGTCTGGAGGCTGTGGAATTCCCCCCAAAAGTGGGCCTCTCCAACGGTTGGAGATCTAAAGGAATGTGCAGAAGGGCAAGGTTAGTCTTAGCCTGATGACTCACACTAAATCCTTCCGTTGATCACTACATACTTCAGTCTGAGACTGCCATCATTGACGTTGTTTGTGGTGATGAGGGGCGCAGTACAAAACAAAGTCATCAGCGATTCGATTGTTTCTAACCAATCAGAGTATCAAAGCCAGTGACGAATTTTCAAACTGCCACTTTACCCAAGTGTGTTCTTTCATCGGTTTTTGTACCAATCAGATGGCCCCGAATGTGTTCACATTTGGACAAGGGTTGGGGAGATACTCAGTTCCAGACCCATTGTGGAGAAGAAACTAATATATGTGGGCGTGGTGTAGCATTTGACAGCCACAAGGAGTCTGGCAAGCCAGGCAAGGTTAGTCTGGCCTGATTCTGTGTTCCTATTAAAGTGCATATCTAGCTATACACACAGCCCTAAAAGCACTGCAAGTGATCAGTAACTGTTGGGCAACAATGTGTTGTTGTAACTAATAGATGGGTTAGCTGACAACATCATGAAAACGATGTGCACGCTTCAATGGGGCAGAAATCGGTGTTGTTGTAATTCTGGATGGTCAGATAACAACCAACAATGACAATAAACTGCCATGTGGGGAATTGTGATTAATTTCAGCTACTTTAATCTTGTTCTTGATACCATGTCTTGTTTTGAGGTGTTTTGACTGATTTCATGTCAATGCTAATATGGCAGAAATTCGCTAGCTAGCTAACCAACAACTGTAACAATGTATTTGACAGACAAGTGTTCATTGTGCAAATGTTTTTACCATTTCCAATAAACGTTGGAGTCTAAATATAGTTTATATGTTCAACAATCTAATCCAAACCCCTCGATTTTGTCGCTAAACAACAAATCCGTCTATATAAAACCAATCAATGGAAGTTGAAGTTGCTGAGTTATTGATGTTTGTGGAATGTTGAACACCTTACCATGCGAGTAGATTAGCTAGGTCTTCCAGCCTGTGTATGTAAGAAAAAGACAGAATTCTGGCCTGTTTCCAACAGAGGAAGACAGGATTCCAGCTTCGTCGTGTGCAGACTGCTTTAGGCCAGGGAAATGAAGACCTCCGCTGACCATATACATGTTGATTGCACACTGTGTCATTACATGAAGGACAAGTGTGCCCCTTGACATGGTAATGTGGTGTATTTCTGCAGTCCCTGTTTTAAAAGTGTTGTTATATAGACAGATCGAATTCACCGCTCAGAGAATTGAAAGACAGAAGCTTGGTTGTGAGAGACCTCTGTGGTTTGTACTTAGCTACTTCCTTGTTTGTTAGTGATTTGCAATGGCTTTTAGTGAAGCCATTTCCTCGCCTAATAGTAAATGGGTCTCAACCACAGTTGCCTTTCCTGTCTCTGCACCTTTTTTACTGACCGGATGTGTGTTGTACTGTACCAGTTGGATATTGATTGCCTTTGGCACGTTGGTTGTTTTGCTCGTGTCCATGCCAGTGACGGTTGCCTGAATTTTAATATGTATTTGCGCAAGGGTGTGTGTGTGTGGGGAACGGCCTGCATATGTGACTCTCTTTCTGGCTTACTCCTCCCTGCTCTCTCTTCTCCCCCCTCTCCACTGCTCTCTCTCCTCCCCCTATCCACTGCTCTCTCTCCTCCCCCTCTCCACTGCTCTCTGGCAGCTGCTCTGTGTTGTGTTGCTGGCTCATCTTGCACAATGGGGTTAAAAACAAGTCGCTGAGATGCCTGGCTCTCTGATTGGCCCAGGGGCTCTGAAGCTGCTCCAATGGCACCCGCCGATTCCTCAGCCCCGACCACTCCACGCACTGGGGGAGCTGTGTTGGAGGGGGAGGAGGTGGCTGGTGGGGGAAAACAAGGCGGGGGAGCAAGCTACGTAATCATCTTGCACTCAAACTCTTCATTCTCCTCCTTTCTCTCGTTCTTTCTGGCTGGTTCCTCACTTAATGTTCTCTTTTCTTTGCTTTTGTGCTCTCATGCTCCGTCCTTTGCACTCTGTTCTCTTTTGTTCTGTCTCTCTTGGTCGAGGTCAGGGCTCTGTACAGGCCAGTGAAGTTCTTCCACATCGATCCAGACAAAACATTTCTGTATGGACCTCCCTTTGTCATGCTGAAACAGGAAAGGGCCTTTCCCAAACTTTTGCCACAAAGTTGGAAGCACAGAATCGTCTAGAATGTCATTGTATTCTGTAGCGTTTAGATTTCCCTTCCGTGGAACTTAGGGGCCTAGCCCGAACCATAAAAAACAGCCCCAGACTGTTATTCCTTCTCTACCAAACTTTTACAGTTGGCACTGTGCATTTGGGCAGGTAGCGTTCTCCTGGCTTTCGCCAAACCCAGATTAGTCCGATTGCCAGGTGGTGAAGAGTGATTCAGAGAACGCGTTTCCACTGCTACAGAGTCCAATGGCGGTGAGCTTTGAACCACTCCAGCCCATGCTTGGTATTGTGTATGGTGATCTTAGGCTCGTGTGTGGCAGCTCGGCCATGGAAACCCATTTCATGAAGCTCCCGACGAACAGTTATTGTTCTGACATTGCTTCCAGTGGCAGTTTGGAACTCTGTATTGAGGGTTGCAACCAAGGGCAGGCCATTTTTACGCGCAACGCACTTCATCTCCTGTCTGTCCCCTTCTGTGAGCTTGTGTGGCCTCCCACTTCCTGGCTGAGCCGTTGTTGCTCGACGTTTTCACTTCACAATAACAGCACTTACAGATGACCAGTGCAGCTCTAGTAGGGCAGAAATTTGATGAACTGACTTGTTGGACAGATGGTATCCTACGACGGTGCCACATTGAAAGTCATGGAGCTGTTCAGTAAGGCCATTCTACAGCCAATGTTTTGCTATGAAGATTGCATGGATGTGTGATAAATTTTACACACCTGTCAGCAACGGTTGTGGCTGAAATAGCCAAATCCACTAATTTAAAGGGGTGTCCACATACTTTTGTATATGCAGTGTTTTCCCCTCAAATGTGTGTCGGGGACAATAAAACAAGCTCAAGGTCAGAGTACTGACGGATTTGCCTTGGCCAGCTGAAACAATGCAAAACCTTGTGCATATTTCTGACACATGTTTACACAAAGGGTGTTGTCGCACTGCCGAGAGCAAATAAGGAAGATGAATAAACTAAATAGGAGTCAGACCCTTCAACACCTACCTACCCACTGCAGCTGCCCACTTTTGTAATACGCAGCTGAAAACAAATGGGGAAATGGCTCACTGCTGCCAAGTTGTTCCTGCTCTAGCTGCCGCCTCCTGTGACCTGGAACTGAGGTTCCTGTTGGGGGAGGGGTGCCTTTTTATTGCCTTGCTTCAGATTTGTCTCCTTCCCTTCCCAAAACTGGTTATGGCAGAGTTGGAGGTTAGGCAGCACTAGCTGTTCCATTTACTTCCTCTTCACCAACACCAAGCAATGGTCTAAATGTTTTCACTCATCCATGCTTGCTTTATTGAATAGTGAATATTGTAATTTTTGTGCCAGTTTTAAATCATTTGTATCGTTGCATTTCCTGACCCCAAACAGAGTAGAATTGGTGGGCAACCGACTCTGTATTGGTAGCCCCTGTGTATAGCCTCACTACTGTTATTTTACTGCTGCTCTTTAATTATTTGTGCTTTTTAATTTTTTACTTATCTATTCTTTTACTTAACACTCATTTTTCTTAACTGCATTGTTGGTTAAGGGCTTGTAAGTAATAATTTCACTGCAAGGTCTACACCTGTTGTATTCGGCGCATTTGACAAATCAAAATTGATTTGATAGGCTAAACCCAGGAACCCGAAGGCATGTCAAAATGGCCGCTCTGTTTTCTGTGTGATGCTGCGCCTGGTCTAGCGTTAGCATACTATGCGTTTTCTGATGAACATCAGCGTGAGGTGGAGTGAAGGCTGACCGTCTGTCTCGCTGCATAAGCGCGTCAGCTAAAGGAGGAAATGGAAATGTCATGTAAATGTGTTCGTCATGGGGGAGAGAGAGAGAGAGACTGCTTGATGTTATGCTAGAACACGGGCTTATCTGACAATGAGTGGTCAAGCCCTTGTTTCGTTCTTTTACTCAGGCTTCTGCAGACTATTTCATGAAGTACAGGGAGTGTATTAACAAAAGAGACTGTTACTCAGACTCACTGCCCTTTTCATTTATTTTAATTTCTCCCTTTTTTGATGTGAAAATTCCACCCTGACACCCATGAAGCAGGCTGACGCAAAAATAGAAGGCAGACATTAGTGAAGTGACCACAAGTCAAGCACTGTGCCCAGCCAACAAGTTCCAACAAATGTAAGAAAGTAGCCATCCCATGATGAATGTGGACTGTTGCTTTGTATGGCCCTATTAACATTACTCTAAACAGATGGTTTGCTACCTCAACGTCGAGAAGCAGACTCAGTGAGCAGCTCTTGTGTCAGTCTGACTAATAGAATGTGATAGGTCAGACTGAGATGTTGTGTACACAAAAATCCATATGATGATTAAATTGCCTGAACTGATGCATGAATGTTAGTTATAACAATGTACTCCACAGTTTTTATTTGAATGACCCTTTAAATGATTATCCATCAATCACCCATAATGAACGACATCAGCAAAATGCCTGCGATATGTGATCGTTACGGTCGGTGTCGATAATCTTCTGTTTATCGTCCCAGTTCTATTGTGAACCCAAACCAGCATCTCTTCCCTTTCCCTCAGGCTCTCTTTCTCTCCCCTCTTCTGCCCCAGTGGACAGTGGCTTGGTTTGTTTGCTTCCGAAACAGATGATTGATTTTGTGACACATTGGCCCTTCTGTCGGCCTGCTCCCTTTTTATTTTTCTATTGTGTCCCCCTCATCCCCACTCTGGTCCCGGTCCATTCAGACAGCTGGACATTGTTGTGTTAATGGCAGGCTGCAATGCGCTTCTCGCTGCTTGACCGCATGGCATGAGAACCGTCAGATCATGATATTGGTGTTCTGATCTGATGACACAATGGCTGACCAAAATTGGAGTTGAAATCGCGATTTAGCCATTTGACTTTGAGGCGCTGTCTCAACAGCTAGCCTATATCACGATATCAAAAAAGAATGAGTGTTGGGACTCAGTTCGTTGGATTATTAACATGATACCTCGTCTCAGTATCCCATGTTTTACTTTCAGGGGGTTGCTTTTAGCAGGAGGCTGGGTGGGGTCCTATTTGATGCAGAAATGTTTTTCTGCTTTGCAACTGTGTTGTGAGACCAGGAGACTGTCGCTGTGGGGAACAATTGGGTTGTGCTTATAGCAGACAGTTGTGATATTCAAAGAGGATGAGAGAGATGGAGGAGCTGTTATCATGCATACTGTACTTTCTCTCTCTCACTTTCTCTTTCCCCCGTTATTTTCATGTGGAAGGGTTGCATAAATGACTAGTGACTTCTGCCAAATATCGTGTGGGATTCCAGAGAGGAGCTTTACTATCTACCTGCTTCAAGAACCATAGACTCTCTTTTTTATTTTCTATTTTTCTAAAAACAGAAAAATATTTCTTATTGAGGCCTTCATTTCCTACTAGTTTCCCAGAATCTAGCTATTCCTCTTTTGATCAATGTTCTGTTACTGACGTTTAAAAAAAATACGTCACATCACCCACCGCAGATGTTCTTTCAATGCAACTCAGCCAGTACCATGTGCATCAAAATGTAAGCTCCAGGGTTGAGGTCAATTTCAATTCTAGTCAATAGCAGAGAGGTGCATGAAGATGGCGGCCTCCATGCATTTGCCACAAATTCCTCATTTTGCTAAGTTCGCCGTTGCTCTCTTTTACTATTTTTGTTGTTGTTGTATGGTTATCAGCAGAGTATACATGATCCCAATGTTGGCTTCAAGACAATGGCAGTTTGAAAAAAATAAAAAGTAGATTGTGCCGATATGTGGGGACATTTAAATCATGTCGTGCGCCGTAGTTTAAAAACGAAGTGGATAGTGCTAAAACAATGACTGCAAGAATCAGATTTTCCAATGTCAAGTAGCTGCAGTTAAAAATACCCCCCCCCAGTAAAACATGCATTGCTAGGCTATGCCCAGTATTGAAGCACTGAAGTTTCAAAGCATTGAAATGCCAGATGATCCACCTTGTCATTTCAAGTCTATTTCTCAAACGTTCTGTGTGTGTGTGAAGTGGCTTGCGTTGTGCCAGGCTATTGTCTTCTGCTTCTATTAAAAGGTTCTGGTGTAAAAATACATTTGCTAACAAAATGCTTATGCCTCATCCACATCACCAAGGTTGAAAGTTTTGTACTTTTAAAAAAAAATTTTAATCAGTATATGAATATGAATATGAATGCGACATTGAAGAATACACACAGCCGGTGTGGTTTTTGGGTGCCAGAGATTTATTTTTTATCTCACCTTTATTTAACCAGGTAGACCAGTTGAGAACAAGTTCTCATTTACAACTGCGACCTGGCCAAGATAAAGCAAAGCAGTGCGACAAAAACAACAGAGTTACACATGGGATAAACAAAAGTACAGTCAATAACACAATAGAAAAATCGGTATACAGTGTGTGCAAATGAAGTAAGGCAATAAATAATCCAATAGTGGCAAAGTAATTTCAATTTAGCAATTTACACTGGAATGATATGTGCAGATAATGACGTTCAAGTAGACTGTCAATTGGGCAAGAACCTGAAACCCAGCACCAATGCTCCTCAATGGCAACAGCGCAAGGGCAGGGAGTGGCACTATTTACAAATCGAAGAACACATTGCCCAAGGAGTTTTCACTCTGTCAATTCCTCTTCTCCTCAACCTTGACTCCTAAAACAGTGCTGAGGGAATTTCCAATTGTAAAAAAAAAAAAACGTGTTCATTATGTCTAGGGCCTATTGAATGAGAGTACACACGGACCTGTCAACCTATTTCCTGAAATATGGGTGGCTGTGTGCAGGGTGAGCGGCACGGCTGCATCACTTCGCTTTGTTATGGCGGTGGGGGGGTGTCTATGTTTTGGTCAAGCGGTGCAGGGCTTACTCTGCCTGCTAGGCTGTTTCTAGGTGTTCAGCTGTTTGTGTGTGAGTGTTTGTCTGTAAACATCCTGTTTCCTCTACCTTCTTGTGGCGGCTTACGTACACTATATCCCACCAGGGACACGTGAGCACCTAAATCATATAAATATTAAAAGGAATCAAAATAATTTATTACCAGATGGTACAAGCACTTCTAGCAGAGCTCAACTGTGTCTGGAGAGTGAAAGAGGGAGGGGAGTGAAGGACAGGCACGGAAGAGAGAAACAGGAGGAAGAGGGATGGAGGGAGGTAAAGGATTTTCCTCTGTGCTGTTCATTTTATCACCCCCACGGACTCCTCCAAAATGGCCTCTGTTCCAGTGAAGTGAAAAGACTTTGAGCCCGCTGGTAATTTGAGCCTGCTATTCAAGGCTGGGGGGAGCAAACAAGGGAGGGAGGAAGGAAGGAAGGGGGAGAGGTAAGAGAGGCCCTTCTGGAATATACCTCTCAGTTCATTGTTGTTTTGGAACGAGTCCCAAAGGTGAACTCCCTTTGAGGCCTCGCAGGGAACCAGCTATTTCTGTCCCAAAAATGTATCTCTTGTACAGCTTTCTCACTACTAACAGTCAAGTTGTTTCTAATAAGCTCTTATTTTCTCTATGGCTCTCTGGCCATATGCTATGGGCTTTCCTTTTTCTTCTTAAAGTCACTTACTCTTAACTCTTTGTATGACCTTGCATAACTTTACATATTACATAACTTTTCCCTAAAGTACCATTTTAGGATTGTACATACTAGATAGACAATCCCCATCCAGGCAAAACACGGTGTTTCTTACTGCAGCCTACTGTATTTGCACAAGATAAAGCCTTTTATTGAAAAGAAAAGTAACGAAGTCCCTCAGATTTAAAGGGGATTTCAACTCAGAAGTGTAAAATTGGAATGTTCTGTACCGTAAAAACTTTGTATATTGTTCTTATCAAACAAAACACGAGGTTTGAATCTGTTTGTAGCAGAGCAACGCACACATCTAGGGCCACACCTTTCCACTATTGTATTTGGATTGATGTTTTCTGGGCAACAACCACTCTGAGAAAGAGTGCATATTTTTCCGCAGTCGTCACTGTACGGCTAGAAACTACCCAGAGTTAACTGACCTTGACGTTAGTGGAGGGAGCTAGGCTATTAGGTAATCCATTGTTGTTGCCTAGATGCTGGTAACTAGCCACTGGGAATGCATGCAAGCTAGCGTTAGCGTAGCTAAGGGACCAGTTCAGAAATGCCATGCATCTCAGTACTTTGACCAGGCTACCAATTACTGGACTCACCCCAGTAGAACAATGCGCTTTATACAAGGATGGGTCATAAAGTCTGCGTGTAGTGTTGTCTTCATTGTGCAAACCAATATTAGCTGCATTATCGCCAGTGTTACGTGTTAAAACCACTTCCTCGTGTGTGCGACAGTGTGTGTACATTTGAGTACATTCACGTAATTTCATGACTGAGTTTTAAGATGACCTTGCTCTATGCCAGATCCTCTCCCGCTCTCTGCTGCTGGGTTCACACGCTCCCAGGGCTGGTTCTTTTTTCTGCAGCCTCAGTCTGCTGCCTGCCTGCCTGCCTGCCTGCGAGATGGCTGGGCGGATGAGACAAAGCACGAGAGAATCAGAGGAGTGTTGCTCAGTGTTCCAGAGTTGTTGTCGTGGTGTATGGATCATATGACAGCCGACTGGATGACTCACCCTTGTGATGTCTGGGCAAACACCGCCCCCGCTGGTTCTCCTTGGTACTGCAGGCGAGAGGCCCAGTTAGAGCTCCCACTGTAGGGGTGGTGGAGGTGGTGATTGTCTGTTGTTCTGTCTGTTGTTTTTCTCCACACTGGATATATAGCACCACGGGGTGTATAGCACCACGGGGTGTATAGCACCACGGGGTGTATAGCACCACGGGGTGTATAGCACCACGGGGTGTATAGCACCACGATATGTATAGCACCACGGGATGTATAGCACCACGGGGATGTATAGCACCACGGGATGTATAGCACCACGGGATGTATAGCACCACGGAACCACGGGGTGTATAGCACCACGGGATATATAGCACCACGGGACCACGGAATGTATAGCACCACTGGATGTATAGCACCACGGGGTGTATAGCACCACTGGATGTATAGCACCACGGGGTGTATAGCACCACTGGATGTATAGCACCACGGGGTGTATAGCACCACTGGATGTATAGCACCACGGGGTGTATAGCACCACTGGATGTATAGCACCACTGGATGTATAGCACCACGGGGTGTATAGCACCACGGGGTGTATAGCACCACTGGATGTATAGCACCACTGGATGTATAGCACCACGGGGTGTATAGCACCACGGGATGTATAGCACCACGGGATGTATAGCACCACTGGATGTATAGCACCACTGGATGTATAGCACCACTGGATGTATAGCACCACTGGATGTATAGCACCACTGGATGTATAGCACCACGGGGTGTATAGCACCACTGGATGTATAGCACCACTGGATGTATAGCACCACGGGGTGTATAGCACCACTGGATGTATAGCACCACGGGACCACGGGATGTATAGCACCACTGGATGTATAGCACCACTGGATGTATAGCACCACGGGGTGTATAGCACCACGGGATGTATAGCACCACTGGATGTATAGCACCACTGGATGTATAGCACCACTGGATGTATAGCACCACGGGATGTATAGCACCACTGGATGTATAGCACCACTGGATGTATAGCACCACTGGATGTATAGCACCACTGGATGTATAGCACCACTGGATATATAGCACCACGGGGTGTATAGCACCACGGGGTGTATAGCACCACTGGATATATAGCACCACGGGGTGTATAGCACCACTGGATGTATAGCACCACGGGGTGTATAGCACCACTGGATGTATAGCACCACTGGATATATAGCACCACGGGATATATAGCACCACGGGGTGTATAGCACCACTGGCCTGGGCGTCACTTTGACATGTTGGTCATTTAGCAAACCCTCTTATCCACAGCTTACGGTCAGTAACCCATTGAGCCCTGGTCAACAGTAGTGCACGATATAGGGAATAGTGTGCCACGCAGACCGACTCCACTCCTGGCAGTCATTGCTGTTGTAACAAGGCCAATCTAGGTGGAGCAGCCTGCATGACTCAGCATACTGTTTGTTCTATGTGAAGTATTATAGGTGGCTCTTTGACATTTCCCGTGTGCGTGTGTGTGTGTGTGCCTGTGCTGCATGCGAGTGTGTACAGGAACACATGTCAAAGAGAGCTTCTTGTAATGAACACTGGTTCCTCATCTGATTTGAGTTTGGAACACCCCTTTGTTATGAACCTGTTGAAGTATCAGATGTTATTTTTGACCGTGTCATTGCTGTTACCATTCTTATCCAACTTGCCTAAGATGAAGGCCTAGGTGCCAACTCATGGTCCTGAAAGTCACGTTCATTGTTCACACACACTTACAGAACACGACCAGCAGTTTGCCAGCGTTGTTTTTGTTTTGTTGAGAGGGTTCTTTGTGTAGTTGAGGCAGAGTAATGCTGTTTCTACCTCCGTAGTCCTTTTTAGGCTTGTTTTGTCGAGGACTCGCAAGGATTTAGTATGACCTCTGAGTTGGGATGACTCACGATAGTTCATTGAGAATCCAAATGGTCCAGTGGTGTGTCATCAGCGGGGGGGGGGACGCAGCTTTTTGCTTCATTGCCAGCTTGTATTTATAATGGTGTTTTGACCATGGAGGTTTTGCCTGGATCCTGCTGGGGCTTTACCAAACTCCCTCAGGTTCATAGGGTCAGAACTGTGTTTGCTGACTGTTCACTTGTTACTTTTGTGTGTGGGTCTGGTGTCTGTGTTTTAGGGCTGTGACGGTCATGGAATTTGGACTAAAAGACACTACTCGGCTCCTGACTGCATGTGCTGCTGCTGCAGGGAGGGGGGCGTTGCCTCGAAATCTAATTTATTTATATAGCCCTTCGTACATCAGCTGATATCTCAAAGTGCTGTACAGAAACCCAGCCTAAAACCCAGCCTCGACAACTGAAAACTTGTTTGCTTAAACACCTCGCTTGTTTCAGCA
This sequence comes from Oncorhynchus mykiss, assembly GCF_013265735.2. Taxonomy (NCBI): domain Eukaryota; kingdom Metazoa; phylum Chordata; class Actinopteri; order Salmoniformes; family Salmonidae; genus Oncorhynchus; species Oncorhynchus mykiss. The sequence continues at coordinate 76,765,624 of NC_048571.1, read as the reverse complement.
AGGAGCAACGGTTTCGTTAAGTTGGAGAGTCTAGTCCATGTTAGAGCAGAAACAAATGCCTATAAATGCTGGGCGTCCCATCTTCAGTCACCTGTTCACTCCACACATTTATTAGAATAAAACATTAATTTTTTTATGTTTACGTTTAGTTTATATTCATGACGGCCTTCATCCATATCCGTCTGTTATACGGTAATTGTGCCAACCCTATGTCTGTGTGTAGGTAATTGTCTCACTAATTACCTCCCTCTTTCTCTCAGGTCTCCCCATGTCCGTGAGCCGTCGGCTGCGGCTTTGCGGCACCCCACCCCTAGAGTGGTCTGTCGCTGCAGTTCGGACCCCGTGATCCCTCTCCCGCCCCCCCCTCCCCTCCCCTCCCCCCTCCTCCTCCCTCCCTCCCCTCCTTCCCCTCCTCATCGCTGTGCAGGACGTCATGAGCATAGTAATCGCGCTGGGAGTCACCACACCAGAAACGTCCTACTCAGATATGGCTGCTGGATCAGAGTGAGTACCGCGCGGGCGGGGTGGAGGGAGGGAGTACCGCGCGGGCGGGGTGGAGGGAGGGAGTACCGCGCGGGCGGGGTGGAGGGAGGGAGGGAGTACCGCGCGGGCGGGGTGGAGGGAGGGAGGGAGTACCGCGCGGGCGGGGTGGAGGGAGGGAGGGAGTACCGCGCGGGCGGGGTGGAGGGAGTACCGCGTGGGCGGGGTGGAGGGAGGGAGGGAGTACCGCGCGGGCGGGTGGAGGGAGGGAGTACCGTGCGGGCGGAGGAGGTGTGGGGATGAGAATGCACGCATCCTTCTTCACCATCTAGAAATAGACTTGTCAACTATGGTGAAAGCCTTTCTCTTGCATTGTAAAAATAAACAAGGTGCACTGATGCACTCAACCAACACATACATCACATACTGTAACTGAATAGTGATGATGCCAAGGCTAAATCAGACAAGTATTGAAATAGGAGCCCAACAGTCCACTGTTCTGCAGAACACTGAAGAAATGTCCCCAGAAACCACAGGGAAATGGACCTAAACCCAGCGTTGTTGCTATACTGTAGGTGGGACAGATGAAATTGACCTGAGCCCAGCACAGCTGTAGGTGAGACAGATGAAACGGACCTGAACCCAGCACTGCTGTAGGTGAGACAGATGAAACAGACCTGAACCCAGCACTGCTGTAGGTGAGACAGATGAAATGGACCTGAACCCAGCACTGCTGTAGGTGAGACAGATGAAATTGACCTGAGCCCAGCACAGCTGTAGGTGAGACAGATGAAATGGACCTGAACCCAGCACTGCTGTAGGTGAGACTATGGAATGGACCTGAACTCAGCACTGCTGTAGGTGGGACAGATGAAATGGACCTGAACCCAGCACTGCTGTAGGTGAGACAGATGAAATGGACCTGAACCCAGCACTGCTGTAGGTGAGACAGATGAAATGGACCTGAACCCAGCACTGCTGTAGGTGAGACAGATGAAATGGACCTGAACCCAGCACTGCTGTAGGTGAGACAGATGAAATGGACCTGAACCCAGCACTGCTGTAGGTGAGACAGATGAAATGGACCTGAACCCAGCACTGCTGTAGGTGAGACAGATGAAATGGACCTGAACCCAGCACTGCTGTAGGTGAGACAGATGAAATGGACCTGAACCCAGCACTGCTGTAGGTGAGACAGATGAAATGGACCTGAGCCCAGCACTGCTGTAGGTGAGACAGATGAAATTGACCTGAGCCCAGCACTGCTGTAGGTGAGACAGATGAAATGGACCTGAACCCAGCACTGCTGTAGGTGAGACAGATGAAATGGACCTGAACCCAGCACTGCTGTAGGTGAGACAGATGAAATGGACCTGAACCCAGCACTGCTGTAGGTGGGACAGATGAAATGGACCTGAGCCCAGCACTGCTGTAGGTGAGACAGATGAAATGGACCTGAGCCCAGCACTGCTGTAGGTGAGACAGATGAAATGGACCTGAGCCCAGCACAGCTGTAGGTGAGACAGATGAAATGGACCTGAACCCAGCACTGCTGTAGGTGAGACAGATGAAATGGACCTGAGCCCAGCACAGCTGTAGGTGAGACAGATGAAACGGACCTGAACCCAGCACTGCTGTAGGTGAGACTATGGAATGGACCTGAACCCAGCACTGCTGTAGGTGAGACAGATGAAATGGACCTGAGCCCAGCACAGCTGTAGGTGAGACAGATGAAACGGACCTGAACCCAGCACTGCTGTAGGTGAGACAGATGAAACGGACCTGAACCCAGCACTGCTGTAGGTGAGACAGATGAAATGGACCTGAACCCAGCACTGCTGTAGGTGAGACAGATGAAATGGACCTGAACCCAGCACTGCTGTAGGTGAGACAGATGAAATGGACCTGAGCCCAGCACAGCTGTAGGTGAGACAGATGAAACGGACCTGAACCCAGCACTGCTGTAGGTGAGACAGATGAAACGGACCTGAACCCAGCACTGCTGTAGGTGAGACTATGGAATGGACCTGAACCCAGCACTGCTGTAGGTGAGACAGATGAAATGGACCTGAACCCAGCACTGCTGTAGGTGAGACTATGGAATGTAGCTGGATCAGGCCTCCTTCCCCCTCTCCATACATGTCTTCTCCTCCTTCTCCCCCCCAACCTGACTCGAGGGGATTTCACTTCACATGGAAACAATCAGAAACAGAAAGCAGACCAGACATTTACAAAACAAATCTCCTGCTGGGATGTAATATTTTCTTGTTTGAGATGGAGCGTTATGACATTTGAGATGATAATTCGGCAACGCTTCATGCACCAGGACTGTAGTTGTTAGGTGAAAGACAAGGTTGTTCTCCTCTCCCACCGAGACCTCTGCTAAAGGGCAACGGGGGAGGTGCATAACACGCCAGGAATCATGGCGTCCGACATTCCATTTCCTGAATGGTCATCATTCTCCCAGGCTTTCCTTGGCTCTTGGGGGATGTTTTGGGCTGTGGTGCCATCTAGTGTACCGAACAGGCCTGGGAGATTTCACCCGCTGGTTGTTTACAAGCTTAGCTGCTGTATAAGTGGTTGAAGAAATGGCTTTCACCATAGTTAGCCTAAACATTTAGTCTTTCTAGATAAAAAATGTTTCTTCTAACTTGTCCCATTATCTGGTTGTCTTTCTATCTTTAACTTCTACTTTTCTCCTGCTCTCGCTCTCTCTCTCTCTCGCTCTCTCTCTCAGCCCTGAGTCAGTGGAAGCAAGTCCTGCCGTGAACGAGAAAAACTACCCCAACCACAACTGTGGGAGTGCACACAGTCATGGGTATCGAGGACTGCCATATACTGTGAGTACACAGCTCTCCTCCTCTATCACTATTAGTCTCTGTTCTATACTTATATCTACCTTCACTCTAATTATAGTCTCTGTTCTATACTTGGATATCTACCTTCACTCTAATTATAGTCTCTGTTCTATACTTGGATATCTACCTTCACTCTAATTATAGTCTCTGTTCTATACTTAAATATCAACCTTCACTCTAATTATAGTCTCTGTTCTATACTTGGATATCTACCTTCACTCTAATTATAGTCTCTGTTCTATACTTGGATATCTACCTTCACTCTAATTATAGTCTCTGTTCTATACTTAAATATCAACCTTCACTCTAATTATAGTCTCTGTTCTATACTTGGATATCTACCTTCACTCTAATTATAGTCTCTGTTCTATACTTAAATATCAACCTTCACTCTAATTATAGTCTCTGTTCTATACTTGGATATCTACCTTCACTCTAATTATAGTCTCTGTTCTATACTTGGATATCTACCTTCACTCTAATTATAGTCTCTGTTCTATACTTGGATATCTACCTTCACTCTAATTATAGTCTCTGTTCTATACTTAAATATCAACCTTCACTCTAATTATAGTCTCTGTTCTATACTTGGATATCTACCTTCACTCTAATTATAAGCCAGTCTTTGTTATATACTTAGTTATCAATATTTCGGTCAAGTACCTTTTTGTAAGATGACTTTTTGCAGAAAACTAAATGAATTAGTCAGTGTGAGCACGTAAAGCCAGTACGGCTGCATGTGGAATCTTAGGTCAGAGAAGAAGGATAGTCCCTTACTACACAACAGTCTCACATATCCTAGACAAACCAAACAAACTCAAGTCAGTGCAATGTTGGAACTCTGTAATGCTGCTTGACACGTTCACACAGCGCCGCCTTGCGTTTTCAGCTAACAGGTCGTATTGTCATGTACCATTTGGTTTGTCCTCATTTTCATTCGTCTTCCATTTTCCGTTTCCTCTTCCTCCTTTTTTTGTGCCTGAACACCTGTTGTTTGAAGATGCAACAGTCTTCCGTTGTGTGTTGTCAGGATCACAACTATGGCGCGCCCCCTCCCCCCACCCCACCCGCCTCCCCGCTCTCCCAAACCATCATTCCCCGCATGGAGCTCAACCCCGCCTCCCGCTACCATGACAACGCCACCAATGGCGGCCAGGTGGAGAACTCTGCCGACAGCGAAAGCTCGTCGGAGGAAGACGGGGCTGTGGCCAGCTGGTGCCACTGCAGCCTGACGCAGGATGGCTTCCTCATCAAGTGCGAGAGCTGCAGGTGAGATAACGTGTTCCTGAATACACTCTGTTGATGTGTAGAAGTGCCGGATGATTTTATACGTTAGCTATATTTGTGTGCGTCACCTCTTCTATTTGTCTTACATGAATACACAGACATACTACAAGTCATATATTGAAATAGCAGATCTGCAATTTCCTGGTTGTAATATTGTTCTGTGATTTCAGGGGGCTGGACAGAAGGAAAGGACTGTATGGCCAACGCAGGAAACCAGAAAATGTATCAGGTATTGTGAAGGGTACTTGACACAGACTGCATAACATGCATCTTAATATCCGTCTTTCAAATATGGAACACGCATGCAGCCACAACATTAATGCTTTGGCAGTACGTACAGTTGAAGTCGGAAGTTTACACATTAAAACTAGTTTTTCAACCACTCCACAAATTTCTTGTTCACAAACTATAATTTTGGCAAGTTGGTTAGGACATCTACTTTGTACATGACACAAGTAATTTTTCCAACAATTGTTTACAGACAGATTATTTCACTTATAATTCTCTGTATCACAATTCCAGTGGATCAGAAGTTTACATACGCTAATACGGAACCCAAACCGGCGTGCGCACATTTATTTTGTCCCCCCACACCAAACGCGATCACGACACGCAGGTTAAAATATCAAAACAAACTCTGAACAAATTATATTAATTTGGGGACAGGTAGAAAAGCATTAAACATTTATGGCAATTTAGCTAGTTAGCTTGCACTTGCTAGCTAATATGTCCTATTTAGCTAGCTTTCTGTTGCTAGCTAATTTGTCCTGGGATATAAACATGAAGTTATTTTACCTGAAATGCACAAGGTCTTCTACTCCACCAATTAATCCAGACATAAAACGGTCAACCGAATCGTTTCTAGTCATCCCTCCTCCTTCCAGGCCTTTTCTTCTCTTGACTTTATATTGCGATTGGCAACTTTCATAAATTAGGTGCATTACCGCCAATTACCTCGTTCGTCTTTCAGTCACCCACGTGGGTATAACCAATGAGGAGATGGCACGTGGGTACCTGCTTCTATCAACCAATGAGGAGATGGGAGAGGCAGGGCTTTCAGCGCGATCTGCGTCAGAAATAGAACTGATTTCTATTTTAGCCCTTGGCCACGCAGACGCTCGTTGACGCGCACGAGCAGTGTGGGTGCAATAATTTAATAACAGACTTCTTTTACAACGCTCGCACACGCAAAGCAGGTGGTGTAGTCCGCCTGTTAGTTGACTGTCCCTTTAAACAGCTTGGAAAATTCCAGAAAATGATTTAATGGCTTTAGAAGCTTCTGATAGGCTAATTGACATCATTTGAGTCAATTGGAGGTGTACCTGTGGATGTATTTCAAGGCATACCTTCATACTCAGTGCCTCTTTGCTTGACATCATGGGAAAATCAAAAGAAATCAGCCAAGACCTCAGAAACAAAAATGTAGACCTCCACAAGTCTGGTTCATCCTTGGGAGCAATTTCCAAACGCCTGAAGGAGGAGACGCGTTCTGTCTCCTAGAGATGATTGTGCTTTGGTGTGAAAAGTGCAAATCAATCCCAGAACAGCAGCAAAGGACCTCGTGAAGATGCTGGAGGAAACGGGTACAAAAGTTTCTATATCCACAGTAAAACAAGTCCTATATCGACATAACCTGAAAGGCCGCTCATCAAGGAAGAAGCCACTGCTCCACAACCGTCATAAAAAAAACAGACTACGGTTTGCAACTGCACATGAGTACAAAGATCATACTTTTTGGAGGAATGTCCTTTGGTCTGATGAAAGAAAATATAACTGTTTGGCCATAATGACCATTGTTATGTTTGGAGGAAAAAGGGGGAGGCTTGCATGCCGAAGAACACCATTCCAACCGTGAAGCACGGGGGTGTCAACATCATGTTGTGGGGGTGCTTTGCTGCAGGAGGGACTGGTGCACTTCACAAAATAGATGCCATCATGAGGCAGGGAAATTATGTGGATATATTGAAGCAACATCTCAAGACATTAGTCAGGAAGTTAAAGCTTGTTCGCAAATGGGTCTTCCAAATGGACAATGACTTAAGCAAAATGGCTTAAGGACAACAAGGTCAAGGTATTGGAGTGGCCATCACATAGGCCTGACCTCAATCCTATAGAACATTTGTGGGCAGAACTGAAAAGGCCTGTGTGAGCAAGGAGGCCTACAAACCTGACTCCGTTAGACCAGCTCTGTCAGGAGGAATAGGCCAAAACTCACCCAACTTATTGTGGGAAGCTGGTGGAAGGCTACCTGAAACGTTTGACCCAATTTAAACAATATAAAGGCAATGCTACCAAATACTAATTGAGTGTTTGTAAACGTCTGACCCACTGGGAATATGATGAAATAAATAAAAGCTGCAATAAATCATTCTCTCTACTATTATTCTGGCATTTCACATTCTTAAAATAAATTGGTGATACTAACGGACCTAAGACAGGGAATTTTTACCAGGATTTAATGTCAGGAATTGTGAAATGGAGTTTTAAATGTATTTGGCTAAGGTGTATGTAAACTTACAACTTCAACTGTACATGTATTTTGCCACTTGGCCTCAACCTCATGTAAACGCCATGGGCCAGTTTTCCTGGACACGGATTGAGCATAGGCCTGGACTAAGAAGATCAAAGGAGAATCTCTATCTCTAAGTAGCTTTTTAGTACTGGACTAGGCTTAATATTAGTCCAAGAAACCTAAGTGTTCACTGTTGACGGGCCCAGGTACCTGTGCATGCTCAAGTCTCTCTTCTTGTTTCTAGTGGGAGAGAGCAGTGCCACGGAGAGTGGCGACGAGGAGGTGTCGCCCGCCACAGTGTCCTACACGGCCACACAGCACACGCCCACCAGCATCACGCTCACTGTCAACCGTGTCAAGCGGAACAAGTCCAAGAAGAGGAAGAAGAGCACGGAGAAGGCCCGCGGAGTGCCCAAGGGCAAGAAGATCAAGGTTGGTACTAGGAAGCGAGGGCCCAATTAACACTGCAAAGAGTCCTACCTGTGTGCTAAATGCGAGGCATGCCAGGCAAAAGTGACGTGCTAAATGTAGTGCTAGTGGAAGGTGTCAGCCGCCACGTGGGCTAAATGTAGTGCTAGTGGAAGGTGTCAGCCGCCACGTGGGATAAATGTAGTGCTAGTGGAAGGTGTCAGCCTCCACGTGGGCCAAATGTCAAGCTAGTGGAAGGTGCCAGCTGCCACGTGGGCCAAATGTCAAGCTAGTGGAAGGTGCCAGCCGCCACTTGCACCAAATGTAGTGGTAGCAGCGGCAAGTGTTGACAAAATGCCACACGAGCAAAGTTTGAAAAGGGTCTGAGTGTGCAAATGCATAACTCGCAGCTAGTAAGAAGACCAAGATCGCAAAGTTTCCTGTTTAACTTGCTTAGAAGGTTGATCTGACCGTACTCGTATATGTAATTGATAGTTTGATCAGATCAGATGATACTCGTGACTGGAAAAAAACGTGTTATAATATGCCCAAAACAGATGTTGTCAAAATTGCGTTTTATTTTTTTTAAGATAACAGGTAATTACTGAGTAAAAATCGTATCAGGAAAATAACTACTTGGCACACCCCAGCTGAGTATGCCTATTTTCGACCTCTAGAGGCCAAGAGAGGAGTTGCAGTCCTTTTTCTAGTGGCAGAAATAGTTATTTTTGGTACATTATTTTCGAGTAAACTCCGAAATGTCTAAACGTTGAATACAGACTGTCTGAAACTTTGTTTTAAAGTTGTAAGTGGACTCTGAAATGTGGCCAAAACGTTGAGTAAACAAGTGTCTGTCTTTACAGGCCTTCAGAGAGGGTTCTAGAAAGTCCATGAGGATGAAGGTAAGATTCGTTCACTCCTGAGGATCTTCTGTTTAGTTATATACCAATGTATACTACTACACATTTGAACTTCACAGCGTTAGTGTACAGTGGCTTGTGAAAGTATTCACCCCACTTGGCATTTTTCCTATTTTGTTGCCTTTTAACCTGGAATTAAAATATATTTTGGGGGGGGATTTGTATCATATGATTTACACAACATGCCTACCACTTTGAAGATGCAAAATATTTTTCTTTGTGAAACAAACATGAAATAAGACAAAAAAACAGAACTTGCACATGCATAACTATACACCCCCAAAGCCAATAGTTTGTAGAGCCACCTTTTGCAGGAATTACAGCTGCAAGTCTCTTGGGATGTGTCTCTGTAAGCTTGGCAAATCTAGCCACTGGGATTTTTGCCCATTCTTCAAGGCAAAACTGCTCCAGCTCCTTCAAGTTGGATGGGTTCCGCTGGTGTACAGCAATCTTTAAGTCATACCACAGATTCTCAATTGGATTGAGGTCTGGACTTTGACTAGGCCTTTCCAATACATTTAGATGTTTCCCCTAAAACCACTTGAGTGTTGTTTTAGCACTATGCTTAGGGTCATTGTCCTGCTCGAAGGTGAACCTCCGTCCCAGTCTCAAATCTCTTAAAGACTGAAACAGGTTTCCCTCAAGAATTTCCCTGTATTTAGCGCCATCCATCATTCCTTTAATTCTAACCAGTTTCCCATGGGGATGATATTCTCGGGGTGATGAGAGGTGTTGGGATTGCGGCAGTCATAGCGTTTTCCTTGATGGCTAAAAAGCTACATTTTAGTCTCATCTGACCAGAGTACCTTCTTCCATATGTTTGGGGAGTCTCCCACATGCCTTTTGGCGAACCACAAACGTGTTTGCTTATTTTCTTCTTTAAGCAATGGCTTTTTTCTGGCCACTCTTCCGTAAAGCCCAACTCTGTGGAGTGTACAGCTTAAAGTGGTCCTATGGACAGATACTCCAATCTCCGCTGTGGAGCTTTGCAGCTCCTTCAGGGTTATCTTTGGTCTCTCTGGTGCCTCTGATTAATGCCCTCCTTGCCTGGTCTGTGAGTTTTGGTGGGCGACCCTCTCTTGGCAAGTTTGTTGTGGTGCTATATTCTTTAAATGTTTTAATAGTGGATTTAATGGTGCTCTGTGGGATGTTCAAAGTTTCTGATATTTTTTATAACCCAACCCTGGGCTTTACTTCTCCACAACTTTGTCCCTGACCTGTTTGGAGAGCTCCTTGGTCTTCATGGTGCCGCTTGCTTGGTGTTGCCCCTTGTTTAGTGGTGTTGCAGACTCTGGGGCCTTTCAGAACAGGTGTATGAACTCAGCAAAAAAAGAAACGTCCTCACTGTCAACTGCGTTTATTTTCAGCAAACTTAACATGTGTAAATATTTGTATGAACATAACAAGATTCAACAACTGAGACATAAACTGAACAGGTTCCACAGACATGTGACTAACAGAAATGGAATAATGTGTTCCTGAACAAAGGGGGGTTAAAATCAAAAGTAACAGTCAGTATCTGGTGTGGCCACCAGCTGCATTAAGTACTGCAGTGCACCCCCACCTCATGGACTGCACCAGATTTGCCAGTTCTTACTGTGAGAACACTGACATTCCTGTCTTGCAGGAAATCACGCACGGGACGAGCAGTATGGCTGGTGGCATTGTCATGTTGGAGGATCATGTCAAGATGAGCCTGCAGCAAGGGTACCACATGAGGGGGGAGGATGTCTTCCCTGTAACGCACAGCGTTAAGATTGCCTGCAATGACAACAAGCTCAGTCCGATGATGCTGTGACACACCGCCTCAGACCATGACGGACCTTCCACCTCCAAATCGATCCCGCTCCAGAGTACAGACCTCTGTGTAACAGGCATTCCTTCGACGATAAACGCAAATCCGACCATCACCCCATGTGAGACAAAACCGCAACTCGTCAGTGAAGACGTCCTGTCTGGTCCAGCGACGGTGGGTTTATGCCCATAGGCAACGTTGTTGCCAGTGATATCTGGTGAGGACCTGCCTTACAACAGTTCTACAAGCCCTTAGTCCAGCCTCTCTCAGCCTATTGCGGCCGGTTTGAGCACTGATGGAGGGACTGTTTGTTCCTGGTGTAACTGGGGCAGTTGTTGCCATCCTGTACCTGTCCCGCAGGTGTGATGTTCAGATGTACCAATCCTGTGCAGGTGTTATTACACGTGGTCTGTCGCTGCGAGGACGATCAGCTGTCCATCCTGTCTCCCTGTAGCACTGTCTTAGGCGTCTCACAGTACGGACATTACAATTTATTGCCCTGGCCACATCTGCAGACCTCATGCCTCCTTGCAGCATGCCTTGGGCACGTTCACGCAGATGAGCAAGGGACCCTGGGCATTTTTCTTTTGATGTTTTTCAGAGTCAGTAGAAAGGCCTCTGTACACGGAACCCAAACCGGCTGCGCGAGAGCGCCATCGTGCGCTATCGTGCATACATTTATTTTGTCCCCCCACACCAAACGCGATCACGACACGCAGGTTAAAATATCAAAACAAACTCTGAACCAATTACATTAATTTGGGGACAGGTCGAAAAGCATTAAACATGCATGGCAATTTAGCTAGTTAGCTTGCACTTGCTAGCTAATTTGTCCTATTTAGCTAGCTTACTGTTGCTAGCTAATTTGTCCTGGGATATAAACATTTAGGCTGTTATTTTACCTGAAATGCACAAGGTCCTCTACTCCGGAAATTAATCCACACATAAAACGGCCAACCGAATCGTTTCTAGTCATCTCTCCTCCTTCCAGGCATTTTCATCTTTGAACTTCTACTGTGATCGGCATCTAAACTTTCATAGTATTACCACGACTACCGGCAAAACAGTTTGACTTTCAATCATCTACGTGGGTATAACCAATGAAGATGGCACGTGGGTACCTGCTTCTGTAAACCAATGAGGAGATGGGAGAGGCAGGACTTTCAGCGCGATCTGCATCAGAAATAGAAAGGAGTTCTATTTTATCCATTGGCAACGCAGATGCTCGTTGGTGTGCTCAATAATTTAATAACATTTATTTTGCGACCCACGCGACGTGTCCGGTCTGGTCAGCAGGTTAGTGTCCTAAGTTTTCATAACTGCGACCTTAATTGACTTCCGTCTGTAACCTGTTAGTGTCTTAACGACTGTTCCACGGGTGCATGTTCATTAATTGTTTATGGTTCATTGAACAAGCATGAGAAACAGTGTTTAAACCCTTTACAATGAAGATCTGTGAAGTTATTTGCATTTTTACGATTTATCTTTCAAAGACAGGGTCCTGAAAAAGAGACGTTTCTTGTTTTGCTGAGTTTATATTCTGAGATCATGTGACACTTCGATTGAACACAGGTGGACTAATTATGTGACTTCTGAAGGTAATTGTTTGAACCAGATCTTATTTAGGGGCTTTATAGCAAAAGGGGGTGAATACATATGCACGCACTACTTTTCCATAGTATTTTTTTTTTTAAAGATATTTTCATTTCACTTCACCAATTTGGACTTTTGTGTGTCCCAATTACATGAAATCCAAATAAAAACCCATTTAAATTACATGTTGTAATGCAACAAAATAGAAAAAATGCCAAGGGGGATGAATACTTTTGCAAGGCACAGTATGGGGGGGGGGGACTAAATGTTGTCATAAGTGCCACTTTGTGTTGCACCAGGAATCTATTGAGTGACCTCTGTTCCATTGAGCATAACACAGACACCAATCACCTTATTATGACACGGTGAAGGTGATCTAGAACACAGTGCATTACCCAGACACCCACCCATGATAACACATAGGTCCCTAAACAGTTTGACATGGTATGGCTCCACAGCAAGAAGAAACAAACCCGTTGTAGACCTGAAATTGTCATTTTTGAAAAAGGTCTTAGAATGAAGGTGAATTAAAAAAAAGAAAAGTATATTTATTTTTACCATGACACTGCTCTGAAGTAAACACTCTCCTCCTCCCCTCCCCCAGAACTCCACGACGGAGGCCAGCGCGGTGGACGAGACTACAGCGGAGGGCTGGGAGAGCCGCATCCGCCAGTGGACGGACCAGTACGAGGAGGCTACAGCCAACCAGTACAGCGCCGATGTCCAGATGCTGCTCCAGCTGCACCGTGCCGTTGCCGCCGAGGGCGTGGCGAGTGAGACTACCTCACCGGCCCAGGTCAACGCCTCGGCGGACGCCATGGACACAATTAACCGTACAGAGCTGGCGTGCAACAATACGGTGCTGGGCTCTCAGATGCAGGTACAGCTGGGGCGGGTGACGCGTGTGCAGAACCACAGGAAGGTCCTGCGGGCGGCTAGGGATCTAGAGCCAGACACCCTGATCATCGAGTACCGGGGCAAGGTCATGCTGAAACAGCAGTTTGAGGTCAACGGACACTTCTTCAAAAAGTAGGCATTTTCTGAAATAAGGTTAAATATTCATACGCTGTAAACTGCACTAGTGTTTTAAAAATGTTTTATGGAGGAAATGTATGCTGTATTCAGGATAAACATTAGCACTGTAAAATATTATGTAAAAATGCACATTTTGACATTGTTTTGACTTTTTTTTATTTTTAGGCCCTACCCCTTTGTGCTGTTCTACTCCAAATTCAACGAGGTGGAGATGTGCGTGGACGCGCGGACATTTGGGAATGATGCACGCTTCATCCGGAGGTCCTGCACGCCCAACGCAGAGGTCAGCCATCTTGGTTTTGTTTGTTTGTTTTCTTCAAGAAAGGCATTGGGTTCATCTCAATCGTCTCTTCCTTTCCTCATCTCCAATCGTTAGTTCAATTCACTCATCTCAGGTGAATTTAGGTCAGTCAATCAATCAAATGTATTTATAAAGCCCTTTTTACATCAGCCGAGTCACAAAGTGCTGTACAGAATCCCAGCCTAAAACCTCGAACAGCAAGCAATGCAGATCTCACCTATCCAGATCTCTGACATCAGTGTAGATGAAGGAAAGGAGATTAGGAGAGCAGGCCACTCAGGACTATTGAGACGCACCCTTCTAGAGGGAAATGGATACAGTTATGATTATATCTCCTAGATAGAAGACACCCCTCTGTCTCCTCTCCAGGTTCGTCATATGATCGCAGAGGGCATGATCCACCTCTGTGTCTACGCTGTCACGCAGATCCCCAGAGACGCAGAGGTCACCATCGGCTTTGACTATGACTTCAATAGCTGGTCAGTGTCAATTATATCTATAAAGGCCTTTTTACATCAGCAGTTGTCACAAATCACACAAGACTGTTTCTCTCGTCTGTCTCTTGACTCCAAAGTGACCAGCATCTTTGGGGTTCAGAAAAGTGTGATCAAAATCCTATGTTTTATCATTATTGCAGTAACTATAAGGTGGACTGTGCCTGCCACAAGAACAACCAGCAGAACTGCCCTGTGCAGAAGCATAACCTGAACCCGCGCGAGACCCTAGGCTGCCCCGGCACGGGTTCGCTGCCCCCACCCTCCCAGCTCACAGGGCACACGGGGGCAGAGACGCGGCGGCGGAAGGCCCGGCGGAGAGAGATAGAAGGGTCAGGCGGCGGCCCAGGACTGGGTGGGATGTCGGACGACAGTAACCAGCCGCCCGAGGAGAGTGGTGAGGTCCGGGAGACGCTGCAGGGCAACGGCAGCCTGGGCAACAGCGATGTTGAGGTGTGTGTGAATCTTAATGCAAAGGTGTGTGTATACAGGCAGTTAATGTTGAGGTGTGGCAGTTTGTAATGGAATGTGGTGCTGTCCTACTAAGACACATGGGGTGTATCCACTGTGCAGTGAAAATGTCCCACATTTATAATTCACAATGTGTATGTGTGTTACAGGAGGGCCTCCTCAAGCAGGAGGAAGGAGAGGAGGGCGAGCTGGACCAGAACGGAGTCCTCATCTCCAGTAGACAGGTATATGCTGCCGACATCACAGCTTTGACATAATTTCCTGTCACACTGACCAACCCACTGTCATAATATGGAATCATAGTATTAGTCTTCAGTTCGTAATCCACCCTCTCTCTCTCTGTAGAAGAGGACGTCTACCACAAGGGGCATAGATGAGCCCAAACAGGAGGGCCTGGATTGCGAGGAGTGGAGCAGAGGGAACCCCACAGGGAGTAACCCCACACCCCACCAAGCAGGGGTGGGGATAAGCACCCGTCGTGCAACTTACTCGACTGTGAGTCGGACTTCCCTCCCCCTTAGCGCCACATTCTCTTTTTGAACTTGGTGTCTAATTTTCCAATTTAATTTATCCCTAAACAGAATCTCCCTCTCGGTCTCCAGGAACCATCCTCAGCAGCCGATGCAGACAAGACCCAGACGTCTGCCGCTCCCCTCCCGGCCCCCCTTGCTCCCCCCAAGCCTCCCCCGGCCCGCTCCTCCAAGCCCCGGCCTAAGAGCCGTATCTCACGCTACCGCTCCAGCTCGTCACAGCGCGCCCGGCGCCAGCGGCAGGCCCTGGCCCAGCAGCAGGCGGCCCTGGAGCAGGGGGTGGCGGCTGAGATGCAGGAGAGCCCCCTGGGGGCCCCTGGTTCAGAGCTGGGCCTGGTGGACGGGGCACTGGGAGTCGGGCAGGTCTTAGACGGAGAAGGCCTGAGTGCTCTGAACAAGGGCAACCTGCCCAAGACCAAGAAGGTGAGAGGGATGGGCCTGGCTTCCAACCACCTTTTGGGGGATTTAATCATTATTATTAATTGACTCTTTATTAAACCAGGAGAACTCCTCTTTTTCCTTGCTGAATTACAGAATTATAGGCTAATATCAACACAATAAAAATATCACACACAAACTTGACAATTTGTCCCTAAAAAGTCTCCCCCCACCCTCCAGTATCTGGTGACAGAGTGGCTGAACGACAAGGTGCTGGACAAGGCAGCCCAGCAGGAGGTGCCCACGGTGGAGCGGCAGCTGCGTATCACCACCGACCCCACGGTGCTGGCCACCACCCTCAACATGCTGCCGGGCCTGACGGCCTCGCCGCTCATCTGCACAGCGCCCAAGCACTACGTGCGCTTTGGCTCGCCCTTCAACCCCGAGCGCCGGCGCCGGCCCGTCAGCGTGGACGCAGCCTACGGCTCCTTCAAGAAGGTACCGGTGGAGAGAGACAGCGTTGTGGGAGTTGTCATAAAGTCAGTTATGGGTTCAATGGAGAATAGGGTAGATGGGAAAATGTAGTGTAATGTGCAGCAGGTGCTCGAGAGGCTGTTGGTCTCCTTTCCCCTAAAGTGTGCACTTGTTCACTTCCCTTCATAAATGTGAAAGAGTTTCAGTATATTGTCTCAGGCTGATATCTATTTGTATCTGTGTTCAGAGATGGATCCAACAGGCCCAGTGCGAGAGTGGGCCGTGCTCGGGAGGCCTGGAGGACGGCACCGAGTCCACCTCCTCTCACCAAAGTAACAGCAGCAGCTCCACCCCCAACCCTTTCAAAGCAGGTATCTACCGCTTTTTAGTCTGTTCACTGTCTACTAACAAGTCTAGTAGTGTTTGTAATCTAGTACAGATCTGATTTCAAATACGTTGAGAATTCGTTTTAGGCTGGGTTTGCACTTTTGGAACTTTTCTATTGGTTCCAATGCAACATCCAAACTCAATTAAGCACAGATACAATATTTGAAAGGATTTTTAATAGTTTGAAGCCACGTCTGGTGTAGTGTTCTTGCAGTTGGAGGTTATTTCAAATTGATCTCAAAATAAATGTTGATTCAACATAGATTAATAACCAATTGTTTTACCTACTTTGCCCTAATTAGTCAACCATGCAAGTCATTTAATTTTAAATTAACTTAACAGCAAATGAAGATCCTTTTAATCATTGTCTGTTCAACCTCTTTCGTGTCGTCTGAGATTCCCAAAGATTGAAAAGCAGCTGTGGTCATCCCCCTCTTCAAAGGGGGGGACACTCTTGACCCAAACTGCAACAGACCTATATCTAACCTACCCTGCCTTTCTAAGGTCTTCGAAAGCCAAGTCAACAAACAGATTACCGATCATTTCAAATCCCACTATACCTTCTCCGCTATGCAATCTGGTTTCCGAGCTAGTCATGGGTGCACCTCAGCCACACTCAAGGTCCTAAACGATATCTTAACCACCATCGATAAGAAACAATACACTGCCAAATAACTCTCCTTCCGTGGCCTCCAATTGCTCTTAAATACAAGTAAAACTAAATGCTCTTCAACCGATCGCTGCCTGCACCTACCTGCCCGTCCAACATCACTACTCTGGATGGTTCTGACTTAGAATATGTGGACAACTACAAATACTTAGGTGTCTGGTTAGACTGTAAACTCTCCTTCCAGACTCACATCAAACATCTCCAATCCAAAATTAAATCTAGAATTGGCTTCCTATTTCGGAACAAAGCATCCTTCACTCATGCTGCCAAACATACCCTTGTAAAACTGACCATCCTACCAATCCTCGACTTTGGCGATGTCATTTACAAAATAGCCTCCAATACCCTACTCAATAAATTGGATGCAGTCTATCACGGTGCCATCCGTATTGTCACAGAAGTCACATATACTACCCACCACTGCGACTTGTACGCTCTCGTTGGCTGGCCCTCACTTCATACTCGTCGCCAAACCCACTGGCTCCAGGTCATCTACAAGACCCTGCTAGGTAAAGTCCCCCCTTAGCTCGCTGGTCACCATAGCTGCATCCACCTGTAGCATGCGCTCCAGCAGGTATATCTCTCTGGTCACCCCCAAAACCAATTCTTTCTTTAGCCGCCTCTCCTTCCAGTTCTCTGCTGCCAATGACTGGCTCGAACTACAAAAATCACTGAAACTGGAAACACTTATCTCCCTCACTAGCTGTAAGCACCAGCTGTCAGAGCAGCTCACAGATTACTGCACCTGTACATAGCCCATCTATAATTTAGCCCAAACAACTACCTCTCCCCCTACTGTATTTATTTATTTAGCTCCTTTGCTCCCCATTATTTCTATCTCTACCTTGCACATTCTACCACTGCAAATCTACCATTCCAGTGTTTTACTTGCTATATTGTATTTACTTCGCCACCATGGCCTTTTTGCCTTTACCTCCCTTATCTCACCTCATTTGCTCACATTGTATATAGACTTATTTTTCTACTGTATTATTGACTGTATGTTTTGTTTTACTCCATGTGTAACTGTGTTGTTGTATGTGTCGAACTGCTTTGCTTTATCTTGGCCAGGTCGCAATTGTAAATGAGAACTTGTTCTCAACTTGCCTACCTGGTTAAATAAAGGTGAAATAAAATAAATAAATAAATAAAAATCGGCATAAGCTGGCACCTGTCACCGCAGATAATCTGAGGCTGTTGCTTTCTTTCCGCTCGCCGCTAAAAAGAACTGGCGGCACCCCCCAAGAAGCGGCGGTCCATTTACGGCCCAGAGGCGGAGGCGGCTCCACCACTTCCCGGCTCAGAAGAACACAGTCTGCTACTGCGGCCCCTATCACCCATCACGCCCCCGTTGCCCTCAGACCACCCCTTACTCAGCCCCACCTCCTACGCTGCCCCCGCGCTGCTGGGTCGTTACGGCGACGAGGAGCACCGGCTGTCCAACGGCTATTCACCGCTGCCCTCGCTGCCCACCAGCCGCTGCAACACACCGCTGCAGTTTGAGGTACTGGGGACACGGAGAACGCCCCTAGAACACACACACACAGACATGACATACTGAAATACACACACACACCTACAAAACGATGGGCCACCCTAACAGGAAAATTCAGCATTGAACTACAGTGCATATTCATGGTTGTTTTCATTGTGCTACCTATCTGTTTGTAGTGGTTTTTAATGTGTCTCTCTCCCTCTTTCCTACCCATCCAGAACATATCGTCTCCAGAGGCCTCTCCTGTGCACAGGCCGGAGTCCATCTCTCCAGGGGTAGGTACCCCACAGACCCAGAGCAGCTGTCAGAGCACTGAAGCCAGGGCTAGATGACTTTCACTTCAGTCTCACGGGACAGGGAACACGGGCCGGTGAGGGCAGTTTTGTGTCACAGTGTTCATCTTGTAACTCTGTTCTCTGCTCCACCTATAGCCGTGCCTGCGGCCCGACTTTGACGCCCAGTGCTGCGCCCTGCAGTTTCCAGACCTCTCCCTGTCCTCGGGCCTGGAGAGCCCCGTGCCTGCCATGTCGGATGACTTCACTCTCCTCTCGGCAACGGGGCCTCCTCCCGACACACAGAGGCCGCTCACCCCCTTGACACCGGGTACCCCCTCCGAGTCGGCCCTGCAGGCCAGAGAGCAGAGCTTCAGGACGGAGTTCAACCTCATCTACACCTGCTCCCCACTCAACGCCAACCTGGGAAACCTTGCCCCTGCTGCCCCCACCGACAGGCGCATCAGCCAATCAGAGGGCAGCTATTCCCCGGCCGAGTCCTTCTACAGCACCGTGAGTGGCCAGGGGATCCTGGCGGAGGCGGGGTCTGACTCGCTGTCGCCCTACGGCGAGCCGCACTATGGCGGCAGCTACCCGGATGGCAGCACGCCACCCCACCACACCAGCAACCCACCACAGAAGAAGAAGGCAAGTCCTCCAACTCGCTCAGCTTCTTCCTGCTTTAGTTGTTTTCACCCTCAGAAATGAAACTGTTAATGAAGATATTTCTGTTCGAATTACATTCCCAAATGGGGGTACGATAGGTAGGTCATGTCTGTAGTGAACGTGTGGAAGTAGTGCCTACTTGCTTATTGGTATAAAGTCTGAATTTGAGTGGAGAGTGGTATTGAGACTGTGGTATGAAAATTTAAAGGATACTCAGTCATTGTGTGGTCTTTACTTTCTTTGTGTTTTCTATTCACTATGTGTCAATTGGTCTCAGTGACTCCACATCAAGATCTAAATAAATCAAAATAGACCTGGGGTAATTATTTTACCAAAAGGCTACTTCGTTTTTTTGTTTTTTTAATTTATTGTTACATTGATCTTTTCTATTGTCTGTCAGTTGGCTGCATGGACTTTCACCTGTCTTCAGAATGGAATACTACGGGACTTCCCACATTTCTCTTTATGTACTGTCTCCTACTGCAGCTAGCCCAACAGGTTGTGTTGTCTACCCTGTCACTCCCCCTATGCTCCTCCTGAAACCTTTGCCAAGTCTTTCTTCCACTGTTTTTTCCAAGGCAGAGGGCCATCCTGCAAACCGTTAGTCTGCTGACAGGACAGCCAGATTACCAGGCTATAGCAGTAAGACGTGAATACAAGACAGTACAAAATATGGTGAATATTTCCATACGACCATTTAGAAGTGTGCATGTAAATATTGTTTTGCATTTGCATACAAACCCCACCCCCGTCCGCCAAACCCCCCCCCTTCTCCAAAAACGTACCATGAGTATCATCAATTTATCTAAACATCTCTATATCTAAACATCCGTTTATCTAAACATCTCTATATCTGAAACATGGTCACCCCATCAGCTCGGAGTGCCATACAACGAGGCTGATGGTTCATGATATCATCTTCAGCCTGGCGAGTTTGGGCCGGGCCTTGCTGGCTTCACTGGCCATTTGTCTATGGTCCACCTCATCCATAGTTCTGTCCTCCTGTGCCTGCATCCTCTTTCACCAGCCTTGACCCACACCCAAGTCAGATCATACCAGCAGTATGGCCAATTCCCATCTAAGAACCATACTAGCTGCCCTTCAAGAGGCACCCCCAAGGGTCCAAGGACAATCAGAAGGCCCATAAAATAAGCCTTTGGAGCCTGAAACTGTTCTAAGGGCCCAATTGGAATCAAAAGGCCCTAACAAATACAGTAGTCCTCAGATCCCAAGATCCTAGTGCGTGGCCATTCTTCAAGTCCTAAGGCCCTGATGGCAACCCTATGGGTCTAGGTGGGGCCCCCTGAGTGCCTCCCCCTACCCTTCTCTCTGCCCTCTTTTGGTTCAGCTCACCGCACCCCGATAGCCCTGATATCGGACCGTCTATTCAGCCAGCCTGCTCCATATCTCTCACCCCCCATCCCCCTGGACCCTCCTTAAGTCTCCTGCCTTTGCCATGACAACATTCCGCCAGACTGTTCTCTCTCTCATTGTCTCTGAGTGTGATTGACTGTTCTCTCTCTCGTTGTCTCTGAGTGTGATTGACTGTTCTCTCTCTCGTTGTCTCTGAGTGTGATTGACTGTTCTCTCTCTCATTGTCTCTGAGTGTGATTGACTGTTCTCTCTCTCATTGTCTCTGAGTGTGATTGACTGTTCTCTCTCTCATTGTCTCTGAGTGTGGGTATGTGTACTGTAGTGGGTGTGGGTATGTGTACTGTAGTGGGTGTGGGTATGTGTACTGTAGTGGGTGTGGGTATGTGTACTGTAGTGGGTGTGGGTATGTGTACTGTAGTGGGTGCTCTGTGGTTCTGTTTACATTCTCCTTCTTTTCGTGTCTGACCTCACAGTAGTTGCTTTGTTTGATGATGACAACGACCAGTTGCCTGTTGATAGATTTTGACCGTTACTAACTATCCGTAAAGCACAGAAAGGCTTCAAAAGCAAACAGAAGGTCGGTGCGTGAACATGATTACTTCCCGATTCTGGTAATGGCACTGATACCAATAATTTGGTACAAAAAATGTATTTTGGTTACCATTCAGCAGGTGGTTGGTCCCAACACTGTAAGGACAGAATGCTGAAGCTATACTGGATTGTTTCTTCGTCTTTTGTCATATGACTCGTTCCAATGGTCATCCCTCCCAAGGTATTGTTTTTTACACCTATCAACTTCAGATAACCACTCCAACAGAGGATGAGGTTGACCAATCATAGAACAAAATAGAACTTCCAGGATGGTAGAAGTATTAAATCGTTGACCAGTGCTGGTTGCTCTTTCCGGTTAAAAGGATCTACACAGTCTTTGCAATGGATCCGACAGAGATTAGTTTGCGTTGCTCTCGACATTATGTAGTTCTACATACTTTTGTGCTCTTGAATTTTTGGAACGCCACTCATACGGAGCTCGGTAGCTCTAGTTGAGTAGACTGCGACATCACTGTGGAGAGCCCTTTAGGATTTGGGAACATTTAGGATGTTTGGTCTTTTGGACAATCAGTTGGTAACATGTAAGCGAACGTACATTCAAGGTAGAGTCGTCTTAATAGTTGATATGATGCATGACGTTGTCTGTCCATACCGCTCTGGTGGTAACGGGTGTCGCAATGCAACCAGTGGTATTGTGTGACACCATGGCGTGTGTAACCTCATGGCACTAAGCCTGTACATATGGCTGACCTAGGTTATTTTTCCTCGACTCCTCAGGTGTCTCTGCTTGAGTACCGTAAGAGGAAGCAGGGGAGCAGCAGGGACCCCGAGCACGGGGGCAGCTCCCTGGGCACCCCCACCCGCCTCGGCTCCGTCTGTGCCAGCGCCGAGTCCCCCAGAGGCCCCCATTCCCTCCACTTGCAGCCCTCGTCCTCCCCCCACAGCTCCTTCTCCTCCCCCCCCCAGATGGAGGAGGTGAGCCCCCCAGATAACCACCACCACACCACCACCTCCCACGCCCCGGGACCTACACAGCAACAGCAGCCCAGGGATCAGGAGGGCATCAGCCACTGGTAAGACTAGATATCGCTGCCACACCACGTTCTCTCACAGTACTTTGTTTCCTGTCACTGTTTTCAGGCATATCCACCTTTGCTGTCGCACGTTTTGTATGTTGTGGGGTTGACTGGTGTTTGAGACTATTTGCTTGGTAAGGTGGGACCATTAGCAACCTGAGCCCTGTGTGGTGTCTCCAGACATAGCCAGCTCATCTAAACATAAACCCCTGATTGAACGTACTGTACATGACGGTGTTGGTGTTGTGCTTTGATCCAGGATGGTGCCCACAACAGTAGAGCGGCTGAGGGAGGGCCAGGGCGTCTTAGAGCGGGTACTGAGGGGCTCCCTCAAGATGGACCGCGTGCTGAAAAGGACGGATGGCTCGGCTGCTGACAAGGACCCTGGTACTGTACTCGTTTTCACTACCAGTTTTTCTCGTTTTCACATGAATGTGGTGTAGTAGAAAATTCAGACCAGATGTCCTCCTGTCCACGTTATTGTTGATATTTAGGCTGAAGGCCAGGTTTGTCTTGTCTGAAATGTAGATATCTAGGTGTATTTAGGCTGAAGGCCAGGTTTGTCTTGTCTGAAATGTAGATATCTAGGTGTATTTAGGCTGAAGGCCAGGTTTGTCTTGTCTGAAATGTAGATATCTAGGTGTATTTAGGCTGAAGGCCAGGTTTGTCTTGTCTGAAATGTAGATATCTAGGTGTATTTAGGCTGAAGGCCAGGTTTGTCTTGTCTGAAATGTAGATATCTAGGTGTATTTAGGCTGAAGGCCAGGTTTGTCTTGTCTGAAATGTAGATATCTAGGTGTATTTAGGCTGAAGGCCAGGTTTGTCTTGTCTGAAATGTAGATATCTAGGTGTATTTAGGCTGAAGGCCAGGTTTGTCTTGTCTGAAATGTAGATATCTAGGTGTATTTAGGCTGAAGGCCAGGTTTGTCTTGTCTGAAATGTAGATATCTAGGTGTATTTAGGCTGAAGGCCAGGTTTGTCTTGTCTGAAATGTAGATATCTAGGTGTATTTAGGCTGAAGGCCAGGTTTGTCTTGTCTGAAATGTAGATATCTAGGTGTATTTAGGCTGAAGGCCAGGTTTGTCTTGTCTGAAATGTAGATATCTAGGTGTATTTAGGCTGAAGGCCAGGTTTGTCTTGTCTGAAATGTAGATATCTAGGTGTATTTAGGCTGAAGGCCAGGTTTGTCTTGTCTGAAATGTAGATATCTAGGTGTATTTAGGCTGAAGGCCAGGTTTGTCTTGTCTGAAATGTAGATATCTAGGTGTATTTAGGCTGAAGGCCAGGTTTGTCTTGTCTGAAATGTAGATATCTAGGTGTATTTAGGCTGAAGGCCAGGTTTGTCTTGTCTGAAATGTAGATATCTAGGTGTATTTAGGCTGAAGGCCAGGTTTGTCTTGTCTGAAATGTAGATATCTAGGTGTATTTAGGCTGAAGGCCAGGTTTGTCTTGTCTGAAATGTAGATATCTAGGTGTATTTAGGCTGAAGGCCAGGTTTGTCTTGTCTGAAATGTAGATATCTAGCCTAGTTTGAAACAGAAGACGGTTGCTGAATTAAGGTTCAGAGGTTTCAGGGAATGTGCATGCATGTACCATCTGTTCTCCTGTTAAGCTTGTGTCCTGTTGTGTGTTATCCCAGATGCAGACCGGTATGAGATCCAGACAGTTCCCCTGGCCTCTCCCATGAAGAGCTCACAGACATACAGCCCGTCTGTCTACACGTACCAGGTATTGTACTACATCATTTGGGAGAATTTAGTGTTTCGTTTTGTCTGGCCAGCGGTGTAATCATTTCTTAAAACAGCTTCAAATGAAATGTTTTGCAACGAAAACTAGCGTTTCTGTTGGACAGGCTCAGCAAACCGAGAGCGACCTACCTGAATCTGTCCAATAGAAACACTAGAATAAAAATAAAATAAGTTTTGTAACTGTGTGTGTGGGGGGGGGGGGGGGGTTCATTTGTTTGAGGTGTGTACTGGGTGTCAGGTTCATTATAAGTCATTTGTGTGTGTTGTCATTCTAAGGTGCAACCCCCCTTATCGGAGAGCCACCAGCAGACAGTGGACAGTCCGGCCTTCTTTCAGCAGAGCGCGTCCTCTCCATTCCATGGCTCCTACAGCCCCTCGGCCCCCCTTCCCTCAGTTCAGGGCTTCTACCCTCGCCTGTCTCAAGACCACTCGCAGCATCATCCACAACAGCCACTCAACTCCTCGCCCTCCTTCCCCAACCAGACAACCTCCTCTGCAGACTCAGCCCTATGTGGGGCTTCCAGACCACCAGGAGGCGCTCTGCACCAGTCGAGCGGCAGCAGCAGTATGGACGGGTCCCACACGTACAGCGCCGGGAGCCAGCTAAAAGCCAGCCTCTTGAACAGCGGGTTGTCAGGGTCTCCTACCCCTGGCTCCAGGGCTCACGGCAACCCTAAAACAGACTTGGGCGCCAGTGTGGCGGGGAACCACACCTCCAGACTGAGCCAGCAGCTGGCGTCCCGGAGCCTGAAACCAGGCAGCCCCGGGCAGACGGTGCTGCAGGCCGGCTCCAGGCTTCTGGCGGCCACCGCCGGCCAACACTACCCGCAACGCGGGGCACCACTCAGTCCGTTCCAGCACCCCCCCATACAGGGGCCAGGAGTAAGGACACAGTCAGGAAGCGTTTAGGATGTTGTGTGTGTGTGTTTTTGAGTGAGTGAAATAGTGTACCTCCTCTCCTAAACTCTCTGGAGAAACTAGGCTTGGGGATATGTACAGACCTCCGAGGAGCCACGACTCTGCTTCTTGTATTTCTCCTTATTTTCTGTCTTTCTTTTTGCGGAAAACAATTTACTGTGTTCTGCGTCAAGCTAATCGAGGAACTTCAACATCCTCAAGGAATCAATGAAAAAATAGGAAGAAAATACATGTTCAACAAAAGAGAAACCATTTGTAATTTGAAATGACCCTGACATGAACAGACTGTGTAAAACAGGCTAAGTAGATGGTGAAACTCAACCATGAGTATCTGTACAGTGTTTATGTTTTTGAAGAAATGTACCTGTTGTTTTGGTACCTGGTTTGATAATGCTGAGATTGTGTTGAGGTAACTTTTTGTTATTTGGCCAGCAGCAGGGTCAGTCCTGCAGTATACATGTGTTTAGTTTGGAAAGGGTAAACGATACCAGCAAGAGCGTATGTGTATATCATCCGTTATAAAGATGCAGAGAGGGGGGCAGCTATGAGCTCCCTAAAAATCATTCCATATGATTTCCAACTTTTTGTGTAAAATGTTTTTCTGAAAACTCTTGATCTGTTTTTCACTGTTCTTTGATTTTCTTCTGCTCTTTGTTTTCCTTCCCCACTTGACTGTTTTGATTTGCTATATTACTACTTCACAGTAGATTTGCTATATTGTACTTGAGTCAAACAGATCTTGTAATTCATGGTGCTGCAGTTGTTTTCGTTTTAAGTTATTTACAGTTAAATCCAGTTATGTTTCACACAAATCGGTTGATTCAACTCGCCATCTGTAATTTGGAATCAAACTTTTGCCAGAAATGCATCCTAGTAATCGTTAACACCTTTTTGTGCTGGAATGCAGTGACAGTGAGAAAGAAGTAAGAAGAATATATATATATATTTTTTTTTTTTTTTTTTACTCCGTTGTTGGGTTTGTCGTCTCTTTTGAATCCTGTCGGATTAGTTTTATCAAAATGTACTGAGAATATATTTTTCTCTCCTTCTAACCATTCCTTGCATTCCATATGCCACCTAAGAAAACAGGAGGATGGTTTGAACGGTATAAAAAAAGCTGCTGTCTTCTCCTTATTTGTTGCTGCTTCAAGAAGTCTCACTTTCCACAGAATGCTGTACCCCCATTTTATTAGGGTCCTTACCAACTGAATACTAAACAAAAAGATGAAAATCACAACGCAAAATTAGTCATGTGCCATGACCACAGCATTGGGACTTTCAATCAACGTTAAATGACATTGCTGATGCACGCTGGGAGTTGTAGTACCCTAGTGCCAGGAAGATGGAAATCGTTCTGACTGGACATTCTAATTTGGTTGGGAGTAAATGTCTTTGGGGCCCCAGGAACCACACTGGGGCTTCGGAAAGCGGGACTGGCCAGCTTGACCGGACACTTGACCTTTCTTCTTATTGCCTCATCCACAGACGTAAGGTACTCACTGTTTGAATGAATGTTTGACAGAAGACTTCCCGAGAAATGTCACCCAAAATTACCAGCACCTTAAATAAAGAAATAACCCCTAAAATGAAACAAAAATGACAATGTATGATCATGTGTACTTGTATCAAATGTGTTAAACTGTAAAGAGAAATCTAGTACACTAAATTTGCCGCATGATATTTATTTTCTGGGACTGACAGATGGTCGGATTGGGATGATTAGGTCTGTTGACAAAGTCTTTTGTTTTTACTCTTCACTTTCGACTACCAGAGAAACTGGACACTGCATTTTGGGGGGGTGACGTTTAAGTCGTTTTTATTTTTTACACAACATAGTGGTGACTATGTGGACTCCCCCATCCAAAAGAGAAAAAAGCAGAAGAGATGTAATGCATTTTCATAATAAAATACTGATGATGTATTTAGAAAAATGGCCATGTTGATATTTCATGCACTATGGTATCCGTTCCCAAAAACCTGTTGAGGAAATATTTGACATTTCTTTACACAGTATGTAACACTGCCATGTTTTATTAGAAATAATTAATTATATACATATACTGTATACACAGTGAAGTGAACGGTGAAATATACCCTTAGCCTGAAAAACCAGTCGACGGGTGAGGCTAGGGAGTTGCCCTGTAAGGCTTAGTAAACGCCACAGTCAAGCTTTCTGCTGAGCAATTCATCACTGACAATTGTGTGAAGAGACACGCTCTGCCATGCACAGCTCAAATCTCAGTGCGGGTCAAGTCGCAAAGAGTTTTGCGGAGCCTGTATGGAGCGTGCATAGTAGAGTGTAAATCCAGCCTCGGTTTGTGAAGTTGACCGATGGCGCTCTCGCTTCCTCACATTGAAAACATAGCGGTCTGCGACATACAGAAGACTGAACACCTACGAAGGAACCGATAGGAAAATATCACGGATATAACTATAGACTTTGTAACACTGCATGGCAATGAAGGGAATCTGGTTGAGATTTGAGGGCCACACTCGGGCAGTGCCGGGTAATAGCGTCGACGTCTAGAAGCAAGCCGTTTGTCTTGTCACGAGGTCAAATCAAACTTTTATTTGTCACATGCTTCGTAAACAACAGGTGATACAATATTGACATATTTTCGGAGTCCTCATCAAACTACTCAGTTGGCCGCTTACGCCTCGATCACGCCGTCATTGCATTTTGGTACACCAGAAGTACATTCCTTTCCAATGGAACGCTGTTTGCTTTGCAGAATTGCAGAGGCCGTTAGTGTGTTTTGTGTGATGCATAAATTGGATTTATCGAACGTATGCGTCAAACTGCGTAGACTGCTCGACAGAAATGGTAGCAGAAAGTTCATGTTGAACCATTGTTGCACACAAATCCAGATGATGCCGCTTACTATTTTGCGCTATGACACTATCGGTGTGATCAAGGCGTTTACAACTCTATCACTTACAACTCTATCACGTTTTATTTAACCTTTAACTATGTTAATCGGTGTGTACAATGGTACGCATCATCTGGATGTGTGCAACAAAAGTTCAACATTCGCCTTCTGCTACCATTTATGTCACGCCGTCTACGCATACGATTTGATGCATACTGTAATGAAACAGCAGAGACCAGGTCTCGAGCCCGAGGTCAGGCGCGCTATCGACTGCCGCAAAAGCATGCTCGAGCGGCAGAGTCGATTTCCGCGGTTATAAACCCAGGGTCGTTACACATACGTTCGACAAATCGAATTTATACATGAAGCACTGTAACTGCCTCTGCAATGCAGCAGGGCAACCACAGCTTTCCATTGGAAATGTAATGTACTTTTTGTGTACCGAAAAATAATGACACTGTCGATGTGATCAAGATCAGTGGTCACTAAAGTAAGGAGAGGAGGGCAGGAAGCTGAGCACTCATATTGGATGATAGGACACTACTGTACAGTCAGAGTATGTTGCTTCTTTTTATGGTACTTGTGTTTTAAAATCTATAGGAATTTGAATCTATGCCCATTTGGAATCCGTGCCAATTGAGGTCCTTCGGTCCCACGTTTTAGTAACATTAGCACACACACACAATCTGTCCCCCTACACACATTTATTGAAACGAAGGACAACACTTTTGGAGTTGGGTCGTTCAATTTGGGAATTGGTTCCTTTGATTGAACAAGTTGATAAATTGAAGGTTGGATGTGGTCAGTTCTCTGCATGATAACTACTTAATTGAAGAGGTTGTCCACAGCCAGAGTCTTGAGATCGTGTATGTTGACCGTAAGGGGGCATAGGTGTCTGTCTGCCTTCACCAGATCCAGCTCCGGGACCTCCTTTTAACCACGCGGTAGCCACACTCCGTTGGAACTTGTTGGGCCATGTGGTAGATTTCATCGGTCTGGGGATATGAACGAAAAAAAGACGTGATATTGGGAAAAACGGAATTCATGTTTGGTTTATATATTTGACTTGCATACTGTCACTAATTTGGTCCGTTTACTCACGAGAGACAGAAGTAGCCATTTTCGTGGCAGTTGCACTTGATACAACCCCTGTAGAAGGTCTGTCCAGGCTCAAACGAAACCTCTTTGTAGATACACGGACCTGCAGTCAATGAATACAGAGAACAATTGATAACGGTACAGGTTGTTACATTGCACTTTCAACTGTAATCTGGCTATGGCATGCACAAATGCAAGGATTTGCAAATACACTCACGAGAGATTTACGTGATCCCAAACTATACTGGCCAGCATTACTTCAGCTGGCCAGTAGAGGGAGATGTTATATTAAACTGCTGAACGGTAAAGCCTTCCACGCCAAAGAAGAGGGGACCCAAACTTGAGAAATAGATTCATTCAATGTACAGTACCAGTCAAAAGTTGACACACCTACTCATTCAATGATTTTTTATTTCTTTTGACTAGTTTATACATTTTAGAATAACAGTGAAAACTATGAAATAACACATGGAATCATGTAGTAACCAAAAAAAAACGTGTCAAAATATATTTTATATTTGAGATTCTTCAAAGTAGCCACCCTTTGCCTCTTTGCACACTCTTGGCATTCTCTCAACCTGCTTCATGAAGTAGTCAGCTGGAATGCATTTCAATTAACAGGTGTGCTTTGTTCAAAGTGAATTTGTGGAATTTAATGCGTTTGAGGCAATCAGTTGTGTTGTGACAAGGTAGAGGTGGTATACAGAAGATAGCCCTATTTGGTAAAAGACCAAGTCCATATTATAGCAAGAACAGCTCAAATAAGCAAAGAGAAATTAGAGTTCATCATTACTTTAAGACAGTAAGATCAGTCAATCCAGAACATTTCAAGAACTTTGAAAGTTTCTTCAAGTGCAGTAGCAAAAACCATCAAGCGCTATGATGAAACTGGCTCTCATGAGGACCGCCACAGGAAAGGAAGACCCAGAGTTACCTCTGCTGCAGAAGGTTAGTTCATTAGAGTTACCAGCCTCAGAAGTTGCAGCCCAAATAAATGCTTCACGGAGTTTAAGTAACAGACACATCTCAGCATCAACTATTCAGAGGAGACTGTGTGAATCAGGCCTTCATGGTCGAATTACTGCAAAGAAACCACTACTAAAGGACACCAATAATAAGAAGAGACTTGTCTGGGCCAAGAAACACAAGCAAAGGACATTAGAACAGTGGAAATCTGTCCTTTGGTCTGATGAGTCCAAATTTGCGATTTTTGGTTCGAACCGCCGTGTCTTTGTGAGACACAGAGTAGGTGAACGAATGATCTCCACATGTGTGGTTCCAACCATGAAGCATTCTGCAGCGATACGCCATCCCATCTGGTTTGCGCTTAGTGGGACTATCATCTATTTTTCAACAGGACAATGACGCAACACACCTTCAAGCTGTGTAAGGGCTATTTGACTAGGAAGGAGAGTGATGGAGTGCTGCATCAGATGACCTGCCCCCCACAATCACCCAACCTCAACCCAATTGAGATTGTTTGGGAGGAGTTGGACCGCAGAGTGAAGGAAAAGCAGCCAACAAGTGCTCAGAATATGTGGGAACTCCTTCAAGACTGTTGGAAAAGCATTCCAAGTGAAGCTGGTTAAGAGAATGCCAAGAGTGTGCAAAGCTGTCATCAAGGCAAAGGGTGGCTACTTTGAAGAATCTCAAATATAAAATATATTTTGATTTGTTTAACACTTTTTTGCTTATTACATGATTCCATATGTGTTATTTCATAGTGTTGATGTCTTCACTATTATTCTACAATGTAGAAAATTGCAAAAATAAAGAAAAACCCTTGAATGAAAGAACTTTTGACTGGTACTGTGTATGAAAATGCATTATCACATTTAATTTATGGTACAATCTTTATCTAGACTGATTTGTTGAGGTTTTCTGGTAATTTGTGGGGTTATGTTGAGTAGTTTGTTTTGTCAGGTCACTTCAATTGATGGAAGAAATATGTGTGAAATGTTTCTATTTGACCCCAGCCAAATTAGATTATTTATAGGGTTATATTGTTTCTATTTGACCCAAACCAGATTAGATTTATAGGGTTATATTGTTTCTATTTGACCCAAACCAGATTAGATTTATAGGGTTACATTGTTTCTATTTGACCCAAACCAGATTAGATTTATAGGGTTATATTGTTTCTATTTGACCCCAGCCAAATTAGATTATTTATAGGGTTATATTGTTTCTATTTGACCCAAACCAGATTAGATTTATAGGGTTATATTGTTTCTATTTGACCCAAACCAGATTAGATTTATAGGGTTATATTGTTTCTATTTGACCCCAGCCAAATTAGATTATTTATAGGGTTATATTGTTTCTATTTGACCCAAACCAGATTAGATTTATAGGGTTATATTGTTTCTATTTGACCCAAACCAGATTAGATTTATAGGGTTACATTGTTTCTATTTGACCCAAACCAGATTAGATTTATAGGGTTATATTGTTTCTATTTGACCCCAGCCAAATTAGATTATTTATAGGGTTATATTGTTTCTATTTGACCCAAACCAGATTAGATTTATAGGGTTATATTGTTTCTATTTGACCCAAACCAGATTAGATTTATAGGGTTTTCTACTTTCTTTCTTTCACACCAAGGTAGAACGGAACATATAGAAGCCCCTTGAAATAAGGAATTGATTGTCTTCAGGGGAGAACTGACTAAACATTTAACTGTGTTAAAGTGACTCTTCAGAACGTTTGTATAATTTCAGCCAGTAGTTTTGAAAGTGGTGCTCATTAGCCAAAACGGGTCCCTGTTTTTCGTCTACTACGTCATTAAATTGTGTACATCGTCCTCCATTTAGTTTATGTTACGTCCTGCACATTTTTATATGTTACGGATCTAATTCGTACAATATGTTACAAATGTGTTGTGCTTAATATCTCGGACTGCATATTCCAATTGCTCAGATTCTTAAAAATAGACAACTCTTACATGTGCACCAAAGGATGAATGGCAAGTTACCAGAAACATGTTACCCTTCTCTGGTAGTAAACCAATGTGCTACCTAGAACCATAACAGGTTCAGAACCCTTTTTTTTTAGTTCCAGGTAGAACCTTTTTATGAAAGGATTCTTAAAGGGTTGTTTGTTGGGTAAAATGTTTCTAGTTGGAACCAAAAAAGGTTCTCCCGCAGCGACACCTGAAGAACACTCCATTAACCCTATTTTCTAAGAGAGTATTTAATCAAGGTTGTACTTCATCTGCGAGTCTGTAGATGGCTGCCTGGGTCACTTGACAAGTCCAGATGAGACTGAGGGACAGACACAAAGCTCAGAGACAGACTGACATGCTGGGTCCAAATGCACGTCTCCTCCACGCCATGCCAGCCCGACTCCACTCCAAAAAGTCACAAGAATAAAGAAACAAAGAAATCTCTCTGAGGAAGAAGCAGGTCTTTACAATCCACTAACCTCCCGACAGCAGATGCTAATCGAGGGGAGTGAGTGAACATGTGTGTTTTAGTGAGAGAGCGTGAGCGCTGGAGGTCGGTGTGTGAAGAAGCTGGGAACAGGTTCTTTAAGCGAGGGCGGGACCAGATGGTTTGTCTGAGCCCTGTCAGAGTGTGGAGGTCTTAATTCTCACTGCTCAGCGATCCCTCACTCCAGATTGCCTTTATACCCTGTCCAACACCTGCTCTGACAGCCAAGGTACTGCACAGCGAAAAAAGAGAGAGGGAGAGAGCGAGAACGGGGGGAGAGGGTGGGACTAAACAGACATTTCTGTGCTTGTTTCTTTCCTCCCTCCTTTTCCACTCCTGTCTGTTCCATTCCACTCCTGTCTGTTCCATTCCACTCCTGTCTGTTTCATTCCACTCCTGTCTGTTCCATTCCACTCCTGTCTGTTCCATTCCACTCCTGTCTGTTCCATTCCACTCCTGTCTGTTCCATTCCACTCCTGTCTGTTTCATTCCACTCCTGTCTGTTCCATTCCACTCCTGTCTGTTCCATTCCACTCCTGTCTGTTCCATTCCACTCCTGTCTGTTTCATTCCACTCCTGTCTGTTTCATTCCACTACTGTCTGTTCCATTCCACTCCTGTCTGTGCCATTCCACTCCTGTCTGTTCCATTCCACTCCTGTCTGTTCCATTCCACTCCTGTCTGTGCCATTCCACTCCTGTCTGTGCCAGGGAGCACCCCACACCCCCAAAGATGTTGTGGGGGTGCGGAGGAGTATTTTTCTCCGCTCAAACAGGAGTAATAAAGGCCTAGTGCACACATTAATGTTTTAATCAGGGGGTGCTGCACCCCTACTTCCCGCTACTATGCCCCCATCCCTCATTGTCTGGCTCGCTCATCTCCATTCTGGAGCACTATCACTCCGGGTCGACTGGGGTATTGGTCCATCTTGCTCTATCTTGCTCTTGCTCTGGGCAAAGGGAAAAGTTCCACTAAATATTTAGATATTTCTTCTCACTCATTGGGTTTATATGAGCAAAGCACAGCTTCCAGAATCGTAACGCTAGGTGTGGAATGTGGACCGCTTAGTTTCAGGAATGTCCTGTGGGTGTCTGTGCCGGTGGAGTGTATAGTACTGTAACACGCTGGGTAGCTTCTTCACATGAAAAACACGACAACACACACACACACACACACTCAGCCAACCACAGCTGGGGTCTTACGTGGGAACAGGCTGTCTTGTACCTCTATCTGTCGTCACTGCCACACTCTGAATAACAATCACTCAGATGGGAAACTCTGGAGAGCTAACAGACGGAATGGGAACAACAGCCTCTCCGTGTACTAACCCAGTCACCATGACTCAACCCCTTTTTCAATCCCTCCATTCAAGTCTGGGACATGGGTGGCTCCTGACCTGTTTTTTTTGGCCACATTAAGTAGTGTTTATTCCCATTTCCCACCCAACATCCTAACCAATAATTAGCAGCAATCCTACCTTCTGGCCCGACCTCAAGATCTTTGAAAATGATCCAAGCCAGGAGGGTACTTGGCTATATACTGCATCGCCGGTGATGTTGTTAAATGTGTCCGTTTTTAATGAGGAGAACCTCCTCCATGCACTCACTGTGTCATTAGAGCCATTACATAACTGGTTAATTATACCAGCTGATGAAACCAGCTCTCTCATTTTATCTTGTTGTGTCATCCAACCTGTCTCCAGAAAGAGAACCAGTAGATGCATACAAATCAAATCACATGCACCGAATGCAACAGGTCTAGTAGACCTAAATGTGAAATGCTTACTGACAAGCCCTTAACCAACAATGTAGTTTTTTTTTTAAGAAAGAACAAAAATAAAAATGTGCCTCCTATATTGGCTATTCCCAAACTGGAATGTTTCAAGCAGACCACCATAGTCCCTGTGCCCAAGAACACCAAGGTAACCTGCTTAAATGACTACTGCCCTGTAGCACTCACATCTACAGCCATGAAGTCCTTTGAAAGTCTGGTTATGGGTGAACAGGCAGTGGCTTGAGTGGTTATTGTCCTTGATGATATTTTTTGCCTTCCTATGACATCAGGTGTTGTAGGTGTCCTGGAGGGCAGGTAGTTTGCCTTCTTCACCACACTGCCTGTGTGCTTGGACCATTTCAGTTTGTTGGGGATATGAACACAGGGGAACTTAATACTTTCCACCTTGTCCACTGCTGTCCCGTCGATGTGGATAGGAGGGTGCTCCCTTTGCTGTTTCCTGAAGTCCACAATCATCTCTTTTGTTTTGCTGACATTGAATGAGAGGTTATTTTCCTGACACCACACTCCGAGGTTCCTCACCTCCTCCCTGTAGGCTGTCTCATCGTTGTTGGTAATCAAGCCTACCACTGTTATGTCGTCTGCAAAGTTGATGATTAGGTTGGAGGCGTGCACGGCCACGCAGTCGTGGGTGAACAGGGAGTATAGGAGGGGGCTGAGAACGCAACCTTGTGGGGCCCCAGTGTTGGGGATCAGCTGAGTGGAGATGTTGTTTCCTACCTTCACCACCTGGGGGAGGCCCGTCAGAAATTCCAGGAGCCAGTTGCACAGGGCGGGGTCGAGACCCAGGGTCTCAAGTTTAATGATGAGTTTGGAGGGGACTATGATGTTGAATGCTGAGCTGAAGTCAATGAACAGCATTCTTACATAGGTATTCCTCTTGTCCAGATGGGATAGGGCAGTGTGCAGCGTGATGGCGTTTTGCATCGTCTGTGGACCTATTGGGGAGGTAAGCAAATTGAAGTGGGTCTAGGGTGACAGGTAGGGTGGAGGTGATATGATCCTTGACTAGTCTCTCAAAGCACTTCATGATGGCAGAATGATGGCAGATGCTACGGAGCGATAGTCATTTAGTTCAGTTACCTTAGCTTTCTTGGGAACAGGAACAATGGTGGCCATCTTGAAGCATGTGGGGACAGCAGACTGCGATAGGGATTGATTAAACATGTCCGTAAACACACCAGCCAGTTGGTCTGCGCATGCTCTGAGGACCCGGCTGGGGATGCCGTCTGGGCCGGCAGCCATGCGAGGGTTAGCACATTTAAATGTTTTACTCACGTCGGCCATGGAGAAGGAGAGCCCACAGTCTTTGGTAGCGGGCCGCGTCAATGGAACTGTATTGTCCTCAAAGCGCACAAATACGTTTTTTAATTTGTCTGGAAGCAAGACGTCGATTTCCACGACGGGACTGGTTTTCTTTTTGTAATTTGTGATTGTCTGTAGACCCTGCCACATACATCTCGAGTTTGAACCGTTAAATTGCGACTCCACTTTGTCTCTATACTGACACTTTGCTTGTTTGATTGCCTTGCGGAGGGAATAATTTCACTGTTTGTGTTCGGTCATATTTCCAGTCATCTTGCCATGATTAAATGCAGTGGTACGTGCTTACAGCTTTGCGCGAATGCTGCCATCAATCCACGGTTTCTGGTTAGGGAAGTTTTTAATAGTCACAGTGGGTACAACATCTCCTATACACTTCCTTATAAACTCGCCCATCGCGTCAGCGTATAACATCAATGTTATTATCTAAGGCAACCCGGAACATATCCCAGTCCACGTGATTGAAGCAATCTTGAAGCGTGAAATCCAATTGGTCAGACCAGCATTGGATAGACATAAGCATGAGCGCTTCCTGTTTTAGTTTCTGCCTATAGGAGGGGAGCAACAAGATCGAGTCATGGTAAGATTTGCCAAAAGGAGGGCATGCATCGCGGAAGTTAGATTAGCAATGGTCGAGCATGTTACTCGCTCGTGTACAGCAATCGATATGCTGATAGAATTTAGGTAGCCTTGTTCTCAAATTAGCTTTGTTAAAATCCCCAGCTACAATAAATGCAGCATCAGGATATATGGTTTCCAGTTTGCATAAAGTCCATTGAAGCTCATCACTAAGCTAAGGACCCTGGGACTAAACACCTCCCTCTGCAACTGGGTCCTGGACTTCCTGACGGGTAGGCAACAACACATCTGCCACGCTGATCCTAACACTGACTCCTCAGAGGTGCATGCTAAGTCCCCTCCTGTACTCTCCGTTCACCCACGATTGCGTGGCCAAGCACGACTACAACACCATCATTATGTTCGCTGATGACACAACGGTGGTAGGCCTGATCACCGACAATGATGAGAAAGGCTATAGAGAGGAGGTCAGAGACCTCGCAGTGTGGTGCCAGGACAAAAACCTCTCCCTCAAAGTGAGCAAGACAACCAATCTGATCATGGAATACAGGAAAGAAAGAGCAGCGCAGGCCCCCGTTCACATCAACTGGGCTGTAGTGGAGCGGGTCGAGAGCTTCCTTGGTGTCCACATCACCAACAAACTGGCATGGTCCAAACACACCAAGACAGTCGTGATGAGGGCACGACAACGCCTATTCCCCTTCAGGAGACTTAAAATATTTCCCATGGGTCCCCAGATCCTCAAAACGTTCTACAGCTGGCAAATGCTTTGCATCCAACTGTAAGGCGCTACAGAGGACAGTGCGTATGGCCCAGTACATCACTGGGGCCAAGCTTCCTGCCATCCCGGATTCTATACCAGGCGGTGGCAGAGGAAGGCCCTGAAAATTGTCAGAGACTCCAGCCACCCAAGTCATAGACTGTTCTCTCTGCTACTGCACGGCAAGGGGTACCGGAGCACCAAGTACATGTACATATTACCTCAAATACCTTGACTAACTTGTACCCCTGCACATTGACTCGGTACCGGTACCCCCTGTATATAGCCTTGTTATTGTTAATTTATTGTTACTTTTTTTAAACTTTTAGTTTATTTATTAAATCATTTCTTAAAACTGCATTGTTGGTTGTCAGGGGTGGCAGGTAGCCTAGTGGTAAAGCGTTGGGCCAGTAACCAAAAGGTTGCCGGATTGAATCCTCGAGCTGACAAGGTAAACATCTGTCGTTCTGACCCTAAACAAGGCAGTTAACCCACTGTTCCCCGGTAGGCTGTCAATGTAAAGAATTTGTTCTTAAATTTCAAGAAAAAAATGGTTAAGTAACCATTTCACGGTAAGGTCTGCATATGTGACAAATAACATTTGATTTGGAAGGGAGGACGCATTTGAAATAGTATTCAAAAACTTTGCCTTGATGGGATTCAATCAGCTTAATCTCTTGACTAGACAAAAGTGTGGCATGATACTGGGTGTAGCAGGACACCTTGGTGCTGGTTCCGCTGGCAGTGCCATCCCCTGGCAGTGCCCCGTAATCAAAGTGAAAGGGCCCTCCACAGTGGTCCTCTGTGGCAGCTGGCTCCTCTCACAACCTGTTGGCCACTCTCACAACCTGTTGGCACTGCTCAGGCCTGTGCCCCCTTCATCCTGCCATCTCATTGGCCCAGCCCGTGGGGAGCCCCCTCAATTCGGCCGT
The DNA here is from genome assembly GCF_013265735.2 of Oncorhynchus mykiss. Lineage (NCBI taxonomy): Eukaryota > Metazoa > Chordata > Actinopteri > Salmoniformes > Salmonidae > Oncorhynchus > Oncorhynchus mykiss. The sequence goes on along the minus strand of NC_048571.1, from coordinate 76,728,141 downwards.
CCCATTAGCCCAGCCTGCAGACAGATGACGGCCTGCTGCAGCCAAGTGCCAGGCTGACCATCTGGGTCTTCTCCTCTCTTTTTCTCTCTCTATTATCTCTTTCTCTCTCTCTCTTCCCTTCTTTCTTTTTTCAATTTGCCCAGTTTTGTATTCATTTTCTGCACTCTTTCTCACTTTCTCTCTGTATCTTTCCATTTATCTTCATGCCTCTTTCTAGCCATAGCTCTATCATGTTATGTTTAACTGTGTATCATTCCAGCATTTCAAGCTTCAGTCATAGAGTAAACAGTAGTGTGGAGATCTTTTTAATTGATAGTTTACTGCGGTGTCCATTGATTAAACAGTAGTAAGGGTCATGAGTCTATTGTATTAGTTTGAGGGCATCAGTCACCTTTTATGTTTAAAATGATAACGATAACATGAGACACTAACTGGGTCTTCTACTGTAAACAGATACATGTGTGTACAGATAAATTTCATTTGGCAGACTGGACATGAAGACAGGAAGTTTGGTCTGTCAGACAGGAAGTGAAAGACCCAGGGTTACACCTCCAGCTTCAGTCATCCTTTTTTTAGTCGTCCCTTCTACCGCTCCTGACCTCATGTAGTGTCATCATCCCTGTCCTCATCCCAGTTGACCCCTGAACACTTTGGGCACACACCACAGAGGGGGGGGGGGGGGGCGGACTCTGTGGGTCAGATTAAATCAAGCTTTATTCATACAGCACATTTCAGACAGGCAACGCAACACATTGTGCTATACAGAAAAAACTAATAGAAAACACTGAAAATAAAAGCTATTTATTACACGATAAAAAACTAAAGAATGACAAAAACTGAACAGCTAAAAAGCACCCCAAGGAAAACCAAAGATACAAATATTAGTTTTAAGATCTCTTTTAAATATGTCCACAGTTTCGGCCCCCCTCAGGTTCCCTGGCAGGCTATTCCAGAGGCTGGGGGCATAGTAACTAAAGGCTGTCTCTCCATGCCTCTTGTCCTAGGCTTTGGGATAGTTAAAAGCCAGTGCCAGAGGACCTGAGGAACCTACTGGGTACATAACTTAAAAGCATGTCTGATATGTATTGGTGTGCACAGTCATGGATTGATTTAAAAATCAATAGAAGAATCTGAAAATGCACCTTGGCAATGTTCCTCAGGTGGTAAAAAGCTATTTTGGTCACATGTGATTCGAAATTGAGTTCAGAATCTAAAATAACAACTACGTTTTTTACCTGGTATTTTATCTTTATTGCCCGTGAATTAAAATGTCTATCTCTGTCTCTATCAACAATAAGTACCTCGGTCTTGTCTTGATTTAGCTGGAGGAAATTGTAAGCCGTACAAGTTTTTAAATCTAAAAGCTAAAATCCTCTAGTGACACAGAAATGTAAAGTTATGTATCAATTCCTTGCTTTCTGATAATGCTGCCAAGAGGTAACATATGCAAACTGAACAGTACTGGACCCAAAATGGAACCATGTGGAACACCACATGTGTTATGTATTTTCTCTGAGTTATGTTCTCCAAGGGTGACAAAAAACTCTTGACTGGTTAAATAGGTCCTTAACCAATTTAGAACTGGACCGGAGAGGCCACCCCACCTCTCCTGTCTGTCCAGAAGGACATCATGGTCAACAGTGTCGAATGCAGCACTTAATTCCAAGAATACAGAGAGAGCTGTACAAAAAAAACACCCGTCTCATCTGACATAACGTGCTGCACACTCCCCCAGTCATCTTTAAGACGCTATGCCAAGGTCTAAAAATAGCGGGGGCTAGCGCTCCCTAACCGATTCAGTGGGGTGGAGTGATTTGTGTGGTGTGCCAGGAGATGTTTCCACAAGGTTGGGTTTCATGTTCATGCGTTTTACAGAATGTCCAGAGTACAGACCTCCTCCTCTCTTTGCTTGTTGATTCTGTATCCACTCCCTCCCTGCGTGGAAAGACCTACTGTTCCCACAAAAGCATTCGCCTCTGAAATGGAGATTGTTTGTCTCTGAGGCCTGTGCATGAGAGTCGCATGGCATCTTGTGCCTCATGTTCTTTGCTGTGAGCTTTAGCTTTGAGAGTATGTGTGACCTCTGACCTATAGGTTAAGACTTAGTTCTGTTTCAGTCAGATCATACAAAATAAAGACTGAGGGCACAATTCAACAAATGCAGCATTGCAGTATGTATGCACTGTAAACATGTTTTTGGTCGCTGTAAAACAAAATAGCATTTAGAACACCCTTGACAGGTACTGTCAATGCTTCCAAAATAGCATTTAGAACACCCTTGACAGGTACTGTCAATGCTTCCAAAATAGCATTTAGAACACCCTTGACGGGTACTGTCAATGCTTCCAAAATAGGACAACGTTTTGCACGTTACTATGTCAAATTCAACTGAATCTCTCTCATTCCCTCTAAAGTTGTCTCTCTCCTCTTTATTTTTGTATATATATTTTTTTACCCCTTTTTCTCCCCAATTTCGTGGTTTCCAATTTGTAGTTATAGTCTTGTCTCATCACTGCATCTCCCGTACGGACTCGGGAGAGGCGAAGGTCGAGAGTCATGCGTCCTCCGAAACACGACCCTGCCTAGCCGCACTGCTTCTTGACACATTGCTTGCTTAACCCGGAAGCCAGCCGCACCAATGTGTCGGAGGAAACGCCGTATACCTGGCGACCGTGTCAGCGTGCATGTGCCCGGCCGCCACAAGGAGTCACTAGAGATTGATGGGACAAAAACATCCCAGCTGGCCAAACCCTCCCCTAACCCGGACGACGCTGGGCCAATTGTGCGCCGTCTCATGGGTCTCCCAGTCGCGGCTGGCTGCGACACAGCCCGGGATCAAACCCGGATCTGTAGTGACGCCTTTAGCACTGCAATGCAGTGCCTAAGACCGCTGCACCACTCGGGAGGCCCTCTCTCTTCTTTCTAATAATAATTTGGTGGGCGCTTATATTTGTCCTATTTCACAGATGTACAACTGTATTAATATGCATGTGTGAATTGGAAATGTGTTTTTTGCACCCCCCAACTCTCCCTAAAATATGTGCTTTGATTGAAACTAAACACTGGTAAGCTTTGCTACAGTTTGTTAACACCGTCTGCTCTAATCTGCTCACTGTACATCATTCAAAACAACACTGTAGGCAACTTCTAATCAACACTGTCTAACTCAATAAGATCTAAATGCATATCCCCATGAAACTGATTGAGAACAAATGGTTGGTATGTAAACTCAGAAAAAAAACCCGTCCCTTTTTCAGGACCCTGTCTTTCAAAGATATCAAACAATCGCATAGTATGCTTTCGCTGTAATAGCTACTGTAAATCGGACGGTGCAGTTAGATTAACAAAAATGTAAGCTTTCAACTGAAATAAGACACTTGTATGTACCTAAATGTTTAATATCCATAATTTTTATGATTATTTATTTGAATAGCGTGCCCTCCAGTTTCACCGGAAGTTGTCCCCCAAGCGTAATGCCCAGCCCACTAGAAGTTAATGCAGCTGGTGGCCCCACCAGATATTTTGACCCCCCTTTGTTCAGGGACACATTATTCAATTTCTGTTAGTCACATGTCTGTGGAACTTATTCAGTTTATGTCTCAGTTGTTGAATCTTGTTATGTTCATACAAATATTTACACATGTTAAGTTTGCTGAAAATAAACGCAGTTGACAGTGAGAGGACATTTCTTTTTTTGCTGAGTTTAGATGCCGCATGGACGTTTCACTGGTAAAAGTTGAAGAATTGTCATTCTCGATTGACAGTGAGAAATTTGATGGGAGGTTCTCTATCAGTAGAGCAGAGACGGTGCATAAAGTAGAGAATCCTGCACATGTGCAGAAGCTTTGGGACCTTTAGCTGTTGGGAAGAGAGGTCCTGAAAAGACAGATCAGCAGCCAGTGATTTTCATTGTTCAACTATTTTACCCCTCAGTCGCCTACCTCACTTCAGTGCATGTATCCTAGCGGGAACAATGACTTCAAATGCACAACAGTCAAACCTCTGGGGTATTATCCTCCCAACAGGGTTAACAGGGTCATAGCTATATGAGCCCCCCTCCCCCCGCAGTAATGCAGGGAGCCCTGGGGACACAGCTTCGTCATGAACGATACTGTTGATCAGTTACAGTCCACTGGCACTCAGATGGGACCAGAGGATGGCACTCGGGCACCCAGCACCACACGCCCGTCAGCCCCTATCCTCCTTTCTAACAGAGGGGACTCCACCACAGACCGTTAGCTAGCTGCCATAATGCTTGCTTTATAGGGCTCTATTGTCCCTCCATCAGGACCTAATGGCCTGGTACTCGGGGCTCTATTGTCCCTCCATCAGGTCCTAATGGCCTGGTACTCAGGACTCTATTGTCCCTCCATCAGGTCCTAATGGCCTGGTACGCAGGGCTCTATTGTCCCTCCATCAGGTACTAATGGCCTGGTACTCAGGGCTCTATTGTCCCTCCATCAGGTCCTAATGGCCTGGTACTCAGGGCTCCATTGTCCCTCTAACCATTAGGACCTTAAATGCAATAGAAAATCACATCAAACACTTAATCAAAACAGTATAGTGCTTTTAAAACTCAACTCACTGTGATTGATCAATCAAAAGGTTCAACAACAGGTTGACACGGAGTGGAAAACATAGTCATTGTGGATGTTGTTTCAAAGCCAAACACAATGAAATGGACAGCCCTTTCGAAGGTGATGATTCATTCAAAACACTAATATGCACATTAGAGCTCCTGCATAGGCCTATATATGAGCCCAAGGCCAAAAAAATCCCTGAATTACAATAATGATTTAGACATCATACAATACATAGCTTACCACATATTACGCATTGCAGAGAAACCTTTTTAAAAAATGATTTAGGATGTCTTTGGTACATAATTAGTCTAAGCCTATAATTCAAAATTAAACAAATTCGAGTAATTGTCTTTGAGTGTGGACTGTATTATTATGCATACTGGGTGGACTGGTTACCTTATGCTACGCTCCAAACGTTCTATCCTTGAGCTCTCAGTATAGTGAAGCAGGTCTTCGGATGTTGTACACATGAAATTGTCATTCCGAACGTTACCCGCAACGTTATTTTCCCTTTTGTGCGACTAGAGCTGTTTCTCCGATCCAGCTGTTCCATTCTCTGTAGCCTCTGCAGAGTTCCCAACAACCAGCTGTTCCATTCTCTGTAGCCTCTGCAGAGTTCCCAACAACCAGCTGTTCCATTCTCTGTAGCCCCTGCAGAGTTCCCAACAACCAGCTGTTCCATTCTCTGTAGCCTCTGCAGAGTTCCCAACAACCAGATGTTCCATTCTCTGTAGCCTCTGCAGAGTTCCCAACAACCAGATGTTCCATTCTCTGTAGCCTCTGCAGAGTTCCCAACAACCAGCTGTTCCATTCTCTGTAGCCTCTGCAGAGTTCCCAACAACCAGCTGTTCCATTCTCTGTAGCCTCTGCAGAGTTCCCAACAACCAGCTGTTCCATTCTCTGTAGCCTCTGCAGAGTTCCCAACAACCAGATGTTCCATTCTCTGTAGCCTCTGCAGAGTTCCCAACAACCAGATGTTCCATTCTCTGTAGCCTCTGCAGAGTTCCCAACAACCTGATGTTCCATTCTCTGTAGCCTCTGCACAGTTCCCAACAACCAGCTGTTCCAGTTTTCAGGGGAAATGGAAAGAGACTGTGATACGACTTCCGTTTTTGGACGAAAGCAAGGTCATGGCTAGAAGGTTCCGGCTTTTGTCAAATTAACGTCAGATTTTACTTTTTGTAGCAGGTTAGGGGAATTTACGCAGCAGGTTAAAATAATTAACGTAGCAGGTTAGGATAATTAGGTTAAGGTTAGGAAAAGTGTTAGGGTTAGCTAAAATGACAAAAATTAATTTGACATTAATTTGCCAAAAGCTATCTTCCTTTTTTAATTTGTATTTATTTATTTATTTTATTGGAGAAAAATCAGCATACATACAAGAAGTATACAAACAGACAATGATAACATATGCCAGGGGGTACAACAAATGACAGATTATACAAAGACCTTAAAAGATGCACACATATTGATTGTTTTATCAGCTTTCTTATTAGAATAATGTATAATGGTCTTAATGTACTGCTCATATTCCTTATAGAAAACACAGAAGAGTGTTTTTTTTATTAGTGAATTTACATTTATGAATATTACATTTTGCCATTAGCACAATTCGATTTATAAGGTCAAATTGTTTTTCTTTATCTTTATTACAGTTAAGGAAACCGAGCAGCACATTCTCCCATAAAGAAAACAAAAGTCATCAAGGATATTAACAATTATACAACTGTGAATATCTTTCCATAATTGTTTTACATGTAGACGATGCCAAAATAAATGTGAAACTGTTTCTGGATGCTCAACACAAAAAGTACTATCAATGTTAATGTATTTTTTGTCTGTCTTCCTTCCAGCCATGACCTGTTAACAAGGTGACACACCAATATAACTCCTCCACATTTACTGGACTGAACAATACAGAAGAGAACCTCGCCCAACAGTTGTTTTTCTTCTCTTCAAGACCGATTATCCATGATATTGATCAGATACTCCATTGGCCTCTCTAACAATTAAAATAAATGTCTTTAAAAAATGGAAGGCAGTCAGAAGGAGGCAAGATCAGGTGGGACCATTCTAGCCAATGAGAGGGCAAATACGCATGTGATAACAGGCACAACTCCAATATAAAGTTGTTGTTTTTTCGTTTTTTTTCTCAAGGTTGCCGGGATGTCACTGAAAACCAGCACCTGCTGGAGAATACAGATTGTGGGCCCAGTTATCCCTCTCGCTTCATCTCTTCCTCTCTGATATAGGGGATCTAATGAACAAAAATATAAACGCAACATGCAACAATTTCAAAGATTATACTGAGTTACAGTTTATATAAGGATATCAGTCAATTAGATTAAATTTAGATGAATTATTTAGGTTGTGATCTATGAATTTCACATGCCTGGGAATACAGATATGCATCTGTTGGTCACTGATACCGTAAAAAAAGGTAGGGGCGTGGATCAGAAAACCAGTCAATATCTGGTGTGACCACTATTTGCCTCAAGCAGCGCAACACATCTCCTTGGCATAGAGTTGATCAGGCTGTTGATTGTGGGCTGTGGAATGTTGTCCCACTCCTCTTAAATGGCTGTGTGAAGTTGCTGGAATTTGCCTGGAACTGGAACACGTTGTCGTACACGTCTATCCAGAGCATCCCAAACTTGGTCAATGGATGACATGTATGGTGAGTATGCAATTAATAGAAGAACTGGCCGATTTTCAGCTTCCTGGAATTGTGTACAGATCCTTGTGCCAAAGGGCCATGCATTATCATGCTGAAACATGAGGTGATGGCGGCAGATGAAGGGCACGACAATGGGCCTCAGGATCTCATCACGTATCTCTGTGCATTCAAATTGACATCGAAAAAATGTAACTGTGTTTGTTGTCCGAAACTTATGCCTGCCCATACCATAACCCCACCGCCACCATGGGGCACTCTGTTCACAACGTTGACATCTGCAAACAGCTCGCCCACACAACACCCTACACACTGCCATCTGACCGGTACATTTCAAAAATGGGATTCAACTGTGAAGAGCACACTTCTCCAGCATGCCAGCGACCATCGAAGGTGAGCATTTTCCTACTGAAGTCGGTCACGACGCTGGTGAGGACGACAAGCATGCAGATGAGCTTCCCTGAGACTGTTTCTGATAGTTTGAGAAGAAATTCTCCATTCGTTCAAACCCGGGTGGCTGGTGTCAGACGACGTGAGGCCGGTTGGACGTACTGCCAAATTCTCTAAAACGACTTTGGAAGCGGCATATGGTAGAGAAATGAACATGAAATTCTCTGGCAACAGCTCTGGCGGACATTCCTGCTGTCAGCATGCCAATTTCACACTGTGGCATTGTGTTGTGTGACAAAACTTAGTGTCTCCAGCACAAGGTGCACCTGTGTAATGATCATGCTGTTTAATCAGCTTGTTGATATGGCACACCTGTCAGGTGGATGAATTGTCTTGACAAAGGAGAAATGCTCACTAACAGGGATAGAACATTTCTGGGATCTTTAATTTCAGCTCATGAAACATGGGACCAACACTTTACATGTTGCTTTTATATTTTGGTTCAGTATAGTTTCAGGAGTTTATTTTACATAGCTTACATTCTCCTGGTAGCCTGCTGCCACAGGCAACTGCCCAAACAAAGAAAACACCAAGATGAAGCGTCTTAATAGGGCGTTGGGCCACCATGAGCTGCCAGAAATCAAATCAAATCAAATGTTATTGGTCACATACACATGGTTGGCAGATGTTAATGTGAGAGTAGTGAAATGCTTGTGCTTCTAGTTCCGACCGTAACAACTACCTAATACACACAAGTGTAAAGGAATTAATAAGTACATGTACATATAAATATATGGATAAGCGATGGCCGAACGGCATAGGCAAGATGCAGTAGATGGCATAGAGTTTATTTTACATTTATTTCACCCAGTGATCGGTTAGCCGCTCAGATAGCTGATGTTTAAAGTTAGTGAAGGAAATATAAGTCTCTAGCTTCAGCGATTTTAGCAATTCGTTCAAGTCATTGTACAGTATATACATATGAGATGAGTAATGTAGGGTATGTAAACATTTATAAAGTGGCATTGTTTAAAGTGACTAGTGATATTTTTATTACATCCAATTTTTTATTATTAAAGTGGCTAGAGATTTGGGTCAGTATGTTGGCAGCAGCCACTCAATGTTAGTGATGGCCTTGAGATAGAAGCTGTTTTTCAGTCTCTCGGTCCCAGCTTTGACAAACCTGTACTGACCTCGCCTTCTGGATGATAGCGGGGTGAACAGGCATTGGCTCTGGTGGTTGTTGTCCTTGATGATCTTTTTGGCCTTCCTGTGACATCGGGTGGTGTAGGTGTCCTGGAGGGCAGGTAGTTTGCCCCTGGTGATGCATTGTGCAGACCTCACTACCCTCTGGAGAGTCTTACGGTTGTGGGCAGAGCAGTTACCGTACCAGGCGGTGATACAGCCCAAGAGGATGCTCTCGATTGTGCATCTGTATAAGTTTGTGAGGGTTTTTGGTGACAAGCCAATTTTCTTCAGCCTCCTGAGGTTGAAGAAGCGCTGTTGCGCCTTCTTCACCACACTGTCTGTGTGGGTGGACCATTTCAGTTTGTCCGTGATGTGTACGTCGAGGAACTTAAAACTTTCTACCCTCTCCACTACTGTTCCATCGATGTGGATAGGGGGATGCTCCCTCTGCTGTTTCCTGAAGTCCACGATCATCTCCTTTGTTTTGTTGACGTTGAGTGTGAGGTTATTTTCCTGACACCACACTCGAAGGGCACTCACCTCCTCCCTGTAGGCCGTCTCGCGTTGTTGGTAATCAAACCTACCACTGTAGTGTCGTTGTCACGCCCTGACCTTAGAGATCCTTATTTATTCTCTATGTTTGGATAGGTCAGGGTGTGACTCGGGTGGGAGAATCTGTTTTCTATTTCTTTTCTGTTTTTGCTAAGTGTGGTTCCCAATCAGAGGCAGCTGTCTATCGTTGTCTCTGATTGGGTATCATATATAAGTTGTGATTTTCCTTTTGGGTTTTGTGGGTAGTTATTTTCTGTTTAGCTGTTTTGTTGCCTGACAGAACTGTGCACTTTTGTTTTTTCTACTTTGTTATTTTGTTGCGGTGTTCAGTTTATTAAAAATCATGAACGCCCACCACGCTGTACCTTGGTCTCCTTCTTCAACCCACGAGAGTTGTTACAGTCGTCTGCAAAGTTGATGATTGAGTTGGAGGCGTGCACGGCCACAAGGTAATATGATCCTTGACTAGTCTCTCAAAGCACTTCATGATGACGGAAGTGAGTGCTACGGGGCGATAGTCGTTTAGCTTCCTTGGGAACAGCTTTGATGCACCTTGGCATAAATTCTACATGTGTCTGGAACTTCCTGTGGGGAAGCACCCCATACTTTCAATCACAGGAGGTTGGCGGCACCTTAATTGGAAAGGATGGGCTTGGGGTAATGGCTGGAGCGGAGTAGGTGGAATGGTATCAAATACATCAAACACAAAGGGGGCGGAGATCAGAGTTTCTTATGAGAATTCTACCATCTGTTCTATTGACCAACGTACAATCACTGGAGAATAAACTGGATGAGCTCCGTTCGAGACTATCCTACAATGGGACATTAAAAACTGTAATATCTTATGTTTCACGAGTCGTGGCTGAATGACGACACAGATAATATACAGTTGGCTGGGTTTTCCGTGCATCAGAAGGACAGATCAGCTACCTCCGGAAAGACGAGGCGTGGGGGGGTCTATTTGTCAATAACAGCTGGTCTATGTCAACAATGTCTAATATTAAGCTTGTCTCGAGGTATTGCTTGCCTGTGGTAGAGTACCTCATGAGAAGCTGTAGACCGCACTATTTTCATCTATATTTTTCATAGACGTCTATTTACCACCACAAACCGATAAGGCCATAAGCAAACAAGAAAATGCTCATCCAGAAGCGGCGCTCCTAGTGGCCGGGGACTTTAATGCAGGCAAACTTAAATCTGTTTAACCTCCTTTCTAACAACATGTCAGATGTGCAACCAAAGGAAAAAAACTCTAGACCACCTTTACTCCACACACAGAGACGCGTACAAAGCTCTCCCTCGCCCTCCATTTGGAAAATCTGACCTTAATTCTATCCTCCTGATTCCTGCTTACAAGCTAAAACTAAAGCAGGACGTACCAGTGACTCGCTCAATACGGAAGTGGTCAGATGACACGGATGCTAAGCTACAGGACTGTTTTGCTAGCACAGACTGGAATATGTTCCGGGATTCATCCAATTCATACAGGACTAAGATTGAATCCTACTACACCGGCTCTGACGCTCGTCGGATGTCGCAGCGCTTGCAAACTATTACCGACGACAGAGGGAAACCCAGCCGCAAGTTGCCCAGTGACGCGAACCTACTAGACGGGCTAAATGCATTTTATGCTCTTTCGAGGTAAACAACACTGAAGCGTGCATGAGAGCACCAGCTGTTCCGGACGACTGTGTGCCAACGCTCTCCGTAGCCAATGTGAGCAAGACCTTTAAACAGGTCAACATTCACAAGTACGCGGAGCCAGACGGAATACCATGACGTGTACTCAGAGCATGCGTGGATCAACTGGCAAGTATCTTCACTGACATTTTCAACCTCTCCCTGACAGAGTCTGTAATACCTACATGTTTCAAACAGACCACCATAGTCCCTGTGCCCAAGAAAGCGAAAGTAACATGCCTAAATAACTAGCACCTACGTATTTGTAGGTTTTCTTTTTAGCTTTGTTCATGTTTGAGTGAGTGGGAACTAAACAACGAAAATCATCTCGTACAAGGCAGTCAGACGGCAGGGACAGCCAGGCACCTGTAACATGTGCGTTGAGAGTCGGGAAGCAAGTTCAGGTAGTGAGTGTTTTAATAAATAAATGAAACAATAAACACGTAACACAACCAATGCACAGACATGAAAACAGAGTAAATAATACCTGAGGAAAGAACCAAGGGGTGTGACAGATATAGGGAAGATAATCAAGGAGATGACGGAGTCCAGGTGAGTGTTATGAGGCGCTGGTGCGCGAGACGATGGTGACAGGTGTGCGGGATAATCAGCAGCCTGATGACCTAGAGGCCGGAAGGGGAGTTGTGTCCAAACGTATATATATATATATATATATATATATATATATATATATATATATATATATATATATATGTTGTTTTTTTTGTAGATTTTTGTTGGATACATCTTAATTTTTTCAAATACTACTAAATGGGGTTAAAGTTAACTGAATGCATTATTATAATATTTTCCAGGTTGTTACAGTGTCTCTCTCCACCATAATATGAAATCATGGGAAAGCACGATATTCAATTGATTTATTAATACCTTTCTTTAAAACAACAACAATGTAAAACTGGTGCACGACAACGTCTGTCACAAGGGCCTCTCCTGCTGTGACAATTCTGCATAAACATTCCATTTTCATAACATTGAGAGACATCCAAGCATCTCATTAAGATAGAAAATAACATTACAACTATAGTAAAGCAAAAATAGTAAAGTCTGAAAAGAAAAGCATTCAACACACAATGCACATCAAAATAAATTGATGAATTAATTAAAAAGTATTCCACAATTTCCATTTTCTTGTTTTGGCATATCTTGATCAAAAACAGGAAAAACTGATTCTTAAGAAAAGTCAGAGTAAAAGTGACAGTGCATGTGACTACCTCAAACGCTCTTAACTGTCAGACATGGGTAGAGAGTATCACGTATATTGAAGTTACAAACTCATCTCAGTGAGCGTGGTTTGACATATGACTAATTTGGATGGATGCTCGACACTAAGACTAAGGATAGAATTTAAATGTAATTTCTGCCACATTTCAGTTGAACATATCAAAGTCTGGATCGAGTAACAGATCATATAACTAACATACATGTGGACAGTTATCATACCAGATATATCATCACGTTTCTAGAGATGACAATTTACTGATAGGTCGCTTTGGAGCTAAAACAGAGAGTTGTTGTTAAAAAGAAATCCTGTCTAATTATAATAAGAACGAGTTGGAGAGATATTTAATGTCAGTCACAGGAAAACATGAGGGAGAATATCAAAATGAAATAGGCCCCCATTCGAACCCTCCCAATACATTTCAATATACTTTACAATATGGAGATGGTAGAAGTTCCTCTGTTTTTACATACTGTACACATTGAATTAGAACTGATGTGAGGCTGGTGCTGGAGTAAAAATCTGCTCTGAAAAGACTTTACAAATTCTGCGTCTCAAATGGCATCCTATTCCCTATATATAGTGCACTACATAGGGAACACGGAGACAAAAGTAGTGCACTACATAGGGAACACGGAGACAAAAGTAGTGCACTACATAGGGAACACGGAGACAAAAGTAGTGCACTACGTAGGGAACATGGAGACAAAAGTAGTGCACTACGTAGGGAACACGGAGACAAAAGTAGTGCACTACATATGGAACACGGAGACAAAAGTAGTGCACTACATAGGGAACACGGAGACAAAAGTAGTGCACTACATAGGGAACACGGAGACAAAAGTAGTGCACTACATAGGGAACACGGAGACAAAAGTAGTGCACTACATAGGGAACACGGAGTCAAAAGTAGTGCACTACATATGGAACACGGAGACAAAAGTAGTGCACTACATAGGGAACACAGTGACCATTTGGAAGCTCTGTCCTGAAGAAACCTTCGAGATGTTGTCATTCCTGCAGCTCTTCCCCCACACTGGGCAGTCGGGCCAATGGGTCACGAGAGTGGTTTACAGGAGACTAGCCCAATGAAACATTCAATGAAAGGTGTGCCACACGCCACTATTCAAAACAAAACAGCCTAGTGAGGTCACCCCTACTGCACAAAACACCGGTCTCTCTGCAAAATATAAATCTCCAAATATTTGTAAGGGTCCAAGTACTCGACCATGAGGTACTCCCGTACACCTGCGTCAACTTGGGCTCTTGTTCCATTAGTGCCTATAGACCAGAGGTAATTTGATGGACAGGTGTTGATATGCACAACCTCGTAACACTATAGTTGGGAGTCAACTCAGTCCTCGTCATGTTGTCTTTATAAACATAATCAGAAAAGAGTACAGACATGTAGAAAACAGGTGAAAGGAAATGAATACTAAGCACACCAAATTATATATTTTTGTTATATCTGTCCCATTCTTATCCCTCTGTGGTCAGTTGTCACACCAGTCGTTATCCACCTGAGGGGCATGGGGACTAAAGGGCCAGAACAGAAACAGTTGGTCTGAAAATGGCCTTGGCCCGGGGGGGGGGGGAAAGTTATCCAAAACACTATGATGATCCTCATTCAAATGCTACCAAGGAAACATAGATTTTTGCATTTACAAGTTCTCATTTTAGAACGGCTGATCCACAGGAGCCGAAGGAAGGAGGGATGGAGAGAGGAGAGGATGAAGAAAGGGTACCTGCCTCTGACTGACGTCTACAGTAGGACGTTGACTGTGTTTGTTTGTCAGGCTTTGCTGCCAATTTACTGGGTTCCTCCTCCTCCCTTTGTTGATCTTCATAAGCTCACCCTCTTTTGTTATTTGCCACATCTCAAAAAAAGAGGAGCACTTACATCTCCTCATCTATATTGGAGGTTCAAAGATCAAGGATGGGGGGGATTGGGAAAGCAGGGATGGGAAAGCACCACGGAGGAGTCCGTCGACCACCTAAAGAGATTGCTTTGATTCCCTCCACATCCAACATGACCTCTATTGTTGCAGCACTGACTTCTCCAAGACATGTCAAGAAACTTCATCTAAATCGCCATTGGAGAACAACCCTGGGATATCCAGGATTTATTTGATCTGAGATCCAAAAATGGTATCTGGGATCGGAAAATGGGATCTGTTATGCCAAAATGGTGAGCTCTCATTGGTCAAAAATGGAGTCAATCAACCACCGTGCGCGATGTTGGTGGAGAATTAAGATTAGATTTCAGGGAGGACCTACAACTGTCTGTATGTCCTATGACTGCAACTGAGCCTTACAGTAAGAAGATCTGTGAAAAGTGTGGGGCAAAATCTCTGGGCATCTGAGGTATCAGCAACTAACATACACTCTTCTCTACTTTACTCTAGTCTACACAGGTTGAATAGTATTAATATATTCTTAATTATCTCCCTGAGAGAATACTCAGATCTGCATCCACAATACTAACATAACCTAATGTGGGTGTAGACAATGGCACGGTTTTAGAGGCCCTCCTCTTGGCTGCAGAGACAATAGGAGGGCCTCTAAAAGGAGGGCCTCTTTTGCTGTTGTATAGCTAATTTCATGCAATTATACACATTTTGTCATGGGGCTGAGAGGAAATTTGCTGTTTTAAGGCTAATTTCATGTAGTTCTACACATTTTCCCATCGATTATGCTGTGTTTTTATGACTCAAACAAAATCAATGTGGCCCAATGCCATAGTTTTTATTTAGGTGATTGTTAGTTCTCATAGATAATAAAAATATATATTCTCCATTATCTTTTCTACATCTGTTATATCTGCTTTTAGTCATTTACATTTACGCTGAGAACTTTTTACCATCCTGAAAATTATATATTTTTCAATAAAACATAATTCAGTCTTATTTTTCCTATTTTTTCAGTGGCGGCCACACTGCTATGGAGCTTGTTGTGTCTAGGTCATGGAGCTTGTTGTGTCTAGGTCATGGAGCTTGTTGTGTCTAGGTCATGGAGCTTGTTGTGTCTAGGTCATGGAGCTTGTTGTGTCTAGGGAATGGAGCTTGTTGTGTCCAGGGAATGGAGCTTGTTGTGTCTAGGGAATGGAGCTTGTTGTGTCTAGGTCATGGAGCTTGTTGTGTCTAGGTCATGGAGCTTGTTGTGTCTAGGTCATGGAGCTTGTTGTGTCTAGGTCATGGAGCTTGTTGTGTCTAGGTCATGGAGCTTGTTGTGTCTAGGTCATGGAGCTTGTTGTGTCTAGGGAATGGAGCTTGTTGTGTCCAGGGAATGGAGCTTGTTGTGTCTAGGGAATGGAGCTTGTTGTGTCTAGGTCATGGAGCTTGTTGTGTCTAGGTCATGGAGCTTGTTGTGTCTAGGTCATGGAGCTTGTTGTGTCTAGGTCATGGAGCTTGTTGTGTCTAGGTCATGGAGCTTGTTGTGTTTAGGTCATGGAGCTTGTTGTGTCGAGGGAATGGAGCTTGTTGTGTCTAGGTCATGGAGCTTGTTGTGTCTAGGGAATGGAGCTTGTTGTGTCTAGGTCATGGAGCTTGTTGTGTCTAGGTCATGGAGCTTGTTGTGTCTAAGGCATGGAGCTTGGTGCCTCCAGACCATAAGAGTACTGTAAGCCGTTTTTGCAAGCCTGAGTTAGATGCAGCATACAGGGCTTTGTCTTTTGGTGGGACGAACAAACAGAACCATTGGAACATGACGGTAAGAGAAATGGGCCCAAAACAATTATGTGGTCGAAATTCAGTAGAATGAAAGAGCTGAGAGCAGTTAGGTCTTGTTTCTTTTCAATGCCTGTCAATTAATTTGGTCCATCATTACCACTGTCCTTGCCCCTGATGACTTGTGTTGGTTCTGGGATGTTGGTCGATGAAATTACACGGAGGGAAGAGATTAAATTATGCCGATAATCCACATTTTTCCCAGATGCTGATCAAAAAGAGGTTGCTATTCCAAAGGGTTTGGAGGGATGATAATAATGGGGTAATACTTGCTATGAGTCTTTTTACCCTGTTTCCATAGAAACACATTTTCTTGTGTATTTCTTGGAACCAGACTTCATATACAAAGAGGGGAAGATGAAAATCTGTCTGGATAAAAATATGTAGATTTTCATATAATACACCTGCCGCAAGCATTATCATCATCAATAACTGAATTACCTTTGTTACAGTAATATTATGTGATAATTAATTAATACTGTATATCATTTATTATTTTCCCAGAGTTTTATAAAGCTGATAATATTATTCATTTTTATCGTAGTTCTCTTCAAACAGACATATGTTCTCTTCCATTTCCTTTCTATTTTTACAAACAGCTGGATGGAGCCTCCACTTCAAGACCGATGGTTGGACCTGAAGAGCTGAGGTGGACAAGCAGAGGAGAGGAAGGGGAGGAGGGGAAGGTTGGGGCGGATGCTCAGTGGAACAGTTGGACACCATATCGTGGATCCTTGGTCTCCCGGATTTCAATCTGGGGAAAAAAGAAAAGCGAAAGGTAGAGAGAGAGAGAGGAATAAGGAAGTAACAGGAATGGATCTGGTATGAAATAAGGCTAGAGAGAGAGAGAGGAATAAGGAAGTAACAGGAATGGATCTGGTATGAAATAAGGCTAGAGAGAGAGAGAAGAATAAGGAAGTAACAGGAATGGATCTGGTATGAAATAAGGCTAGAGAGAGAGAGAGGAATAAGGAAGTAACAGGAATGGATCTGGTATGAAATAAGGCTAGAGAGAGAGAGAGGAATAAGGAAGTAACAGGAATGGATCTGGTATGAAATAAGGCTAGAGAGAGAGAGGGGAATAAGGAAGTAACAGGAATGGATCTGGTATGAATTAAGGGTAGAGAGAGAGAGAGGAATAAGGAAGTAACAGGAATGGATCTGGTATGAAATAAGGGTAGAGAGGGAGAGGGGAATAAGGTTATTAGATCAACTCCCAGAGCTGACAAGGTAAAACTCTGTCGTTCTGCCCCTGAACAAGGCAGTTAACCCACTGTTCCTAGGTCGTCATTGTAAATAAGAATTTGTTCTTAACTGACATGCCTAGTTAAATAATGGTAAAATAAAAAAATACAGCGGATATGATATGTCTTGGTGGATTTGAAGGGATACGCATGAAACATGAGTCACTGTCAGTAACTGAGGTGTGGAATATGAAAGAATCTTAAAAACAAAGAAACATACAAATGTAAGGTCATTTAAAGGTCACAGCTGAGTACATTTTCTCTGACATTTCAGACCAAATAGCTAGAAACAACATTTCATTATGTTTTTGTATGGGACCATCTTGTATATAACTTTTGTTATGTTTGATATTTATACCGGTATATTGAGTAGGATTCAGCACTACGACAGTAATAACCAGTCACTGCGCTACAGCACATAACAAAATCTGATGTGCCTCAGAACATGCATCTGGTCACCTTGTTTACATGCAATTGTCTTTTTGCCTGGTTATAAAAATAGTGTTTACATAAAAGAATATGCATGTGCTTGACTTGTTTTGTCCTCAACGCTTTGCAGAAAACACACAAAGAAACCAAGCTGACGTTTTCAAACGAACAGCCATTAACATTCCATACAAAACAGCTACATTGCTTAATGAGCAAAGTAATGAGTCAATTAATTAAACCCACATTGCGTGTCACACCCTGCCCTAACTCCACATCGTTAGTCCGCTTGGACCTGAGACTACATGAACTTCCTGTTTGTGACTCAGTGTGCCTGGCGGTGGATAATAACAGCTGTAGCACTTTGCCGTGATGACTCTTCCTCTACGCTATTTTAATGAAAATCAGATTATGCCAAATGTGAGTCCAACAGGGGCGGTGCTGAAAGTTAATAGGTGGAGGGGAGGGAGGGAGGAGAAAAAGGGCATAGTGTTATTAATCTGTTCAGAAGCCCAGCTCCACCTCCTCCGCCCGAACAGTTGTCACATTTGGCTAGGCCACATGAGGCACCAACTGGAACATAACCAACCCCCCCCCCCCCCCCCCCCCCCCCCTGTCCATATTAGGAAGAGGATGTGAACAGAGTGGTACCTAGATGTCTATTTTCTGTCTGTATTTTTCGACGTGCTAATTGAGGAGTTGGCTTTTAATATGAAAGCATCACGAGCAGGAACCATATGAGGAGAGGTCGAGGGAGGGAGGAAACAAAACACCAGTACTACTCGTTACAGAAGTGAGCAGATCAAAACATCTGAAACAGCAACAAACAGGTTCCTGGTGCATGCTAGGGTTCGTTACATGCACATTGGTTGATTGAGTGGTCATATTCCCCATCATATTGATTAAATGGGGGAAGTTGATTGGTCTTACTCTGTCCATCTTGAGGGTGGAGCCAAGGTGGAGATGCTGGAGGGGAGGAAGGTAGTATTAGCCCTGTGCATCATCACGACAACAATAGGTACAGCTATTGTCTACCACACCCGATTACTTCTGTCACCTGACTAGCATCTATAGCACTAAACAAACATACAGTGGGGCAAAAAAGTATTTAGTCAGCCACCAATTGTGCAAGTTCTCCCACTTAAAAAGATGAGAGGCCTGTAATTTTCATCATAGGTACACTTCAACTATGACAGACAACATGAGAAAAAATAATCCAGAAAATCACATTGTAGGATTTTTTATGAATTTATTTGCAAATTATGGTGGACAATTGGTGGCTGACTAAATACTTTTTTTGCACCACTGTACATATTTCTAGTCCACTATTATGGAGAAGAGGTGCAAAAAACATAGCCAACCAGTGCCTAGTAGTTTGATTTTATTGGATGATTTATGGGACAAAACTAGCCTATCTATATCCTCTATGATAGTTCAAGTTCTTACTGCGGCCTTGAGTCAAAATGACATGGATGAGTCCACTCATTAACCCAGCGTTTCCCAAACTCGGTCCTCGGGACCCCAAGGATGCACCTTTTGGTTTTTGCCCAAACAATACAAGGCTGATTGAAATGATCAAATCTGGATGATTAGATTATTATTTGAATCCGCTGTGTAGTGTTAGGGTAAAAAAATATTAACGTGCACACCTTGGGGTCCCGAGGACCGAGTTTGGGAAACCACCTTTTGGAGTGCTGCATAGCATCCAAATTAGGAAGTTGTCAGATCTCAGACAAAACACCCTATCACGACCTAATATGGATACTGTACTGCTGACTAAAATGCATTACAAAAATGATCCAAAATCTCTTTGTGGAGCAGTGTCGTCAGCTCACTACAGTATATTAGATACCAGCCCTCTGTCTCTCTCCATATCGTAGGCTGATTCTATCATTACTTTCACCACCTGACGAGGACAGTTGTCTCATTCTACGTGCAAATAAAAAGGCCTTAAGCTTTCATTTCGTCCGTTTTTATCGACTGAGGCATTTTTATTGACTGAAGTCAACGTTTTCAATGTAGAAAATCTACTGTGGGCAAGGAGTTCATTTTTGCACTCGTCTAATAGAAAACCTTACTCTGATGTTACTGTCTCTCCTTGAACAACGATAACCTTCCCTCCTTTTCATCCTTAACCAAGAAAGAGCCTTTTTCCAGATCAAGCTGAAAACAGTTCTTAAAATACCCTAACATTAAGTATTCACATATTCAAACACAATTCCTTTTCATTGTGAGACTTTTTTCCCAGCACATTAAAAGTTCCTTTTCTGTGGAATACAAAGTGGTGGACACGTTTCTCCCCTTGAGCATCACTACTAGTGCTTTTAACACTTCATTTTTCATGGGCCCCGGTGCTACTGCTCACAGCTTACATATTTGTGTTTATGAGAGCTTGTTAATGGGACTCCGCTCAAAAATAGGCTAGCATTTTCCTCTCCCTTTCTCTTTCTCAATTTAAGCAGCTTTATTGGCATGGGAAGCATATGTTTACATTGCCAAAGCAAGTGAAATAGATAATAAAAATTAACATTACACTCAGAAAAGTTCCAAAGGAATAGACACATTTCAAATGTCATATTATGTATATATACAGTGTTGTAATGATGTGCAAGTAGTTAAAGTACAAAGGGGAAAATAAATTAACATAAATATGGGTTGTATTTACAATGGTGTTTGTTCTTCACTGGGTGCCCTTTTCTTGTGGCAACAGGACACAAATCTTGCTACTGTGATTATACCTCATTCCTGTGGGAGTGCATCCTGCCCCAGGATCTACTCTTCTCGCTAATCCACCTGGTCAGCAGAGGTCACTGTACACACCACATACACGACCACACAGCACAGATACCTTACAATCACAACACACCACAGATCACAAACAGTCAACAGCAGTTTGACTTACCCTGGACACAGCGAAATCTGTGAAGACAGAAGTGGAATTGTTTTGAGTCAACCTTCTTCAGTAGGATTGATATTGATGTGAATGGGAGTGGGGGATGATTTTTGACTGCACATGTATATTCTATCCAAATTTGTTTTTCTAATTTTGTCTTTTTTGGGGTGAATTTCATAATATGGTCATACATACAGAAAACCATAACCTTTAACCCTTATCAAGACAACCCCCTTTTACAACAAACATACAGAGAAACTGATTAAATAGAAAATAGTAGAACACTGATAGAAAAGGAGATGAGAGAGGCTGAAGGGAGGAAGACTGTTGCAGACCACTGATCCCTTATACACTGAATAGACTACTACAATGCTCTACTTTCCGGCTACCCGGATAAAGCACTAAATAAACTTCAGTTAGTGCTAAATACGGCTGCTAGAATCCTGACTAGAACCAAAACATTTGATCATATTGCTCCAGTGCTAGCCTCTCTACACTGGCTTCCTGTCAAAGCAAGGGCTGATTTCAAGGTTTTACTGCTAACCTACAAAGCATTACATGGGCTTGCTCCTACCTATCTCTCTGATTTGGTCCTGCCGTACATACCTACACGTACGCTACGGTCACAAGACGCAGGCCTCCTAATTGTCCCTAGAATTTCTAAGCAAACAGCTGGAGGCAGGGCTTTCTCCTATAGAGCTCCATTTTAATGGAACGGTCTGCCTACCCATGTCAGAGACGCAAACTCGGTCTCAACCTTTAAGTCTCTACTGAAGACTCATCTCTTCAGTGGGTCATATGATTGAGTGTAGTCTGTAGTCTGTGCCGTGGCGGAGGTCTTTGTGGGCTATACTCAGCCTTGTCTCAGGATGGTAAGTTGGTGGTTGAAGATATCCCTCTAGTGGTGTGGGGGCTGTGCTTTGGCAAAGTGGGTGGGGTTATATCCTTCCTGTTTGGCCCTGTCCAGGGGTGTCCTCGGATGGGGCCACAGTGTCTCCTGACCCCTCCTGTCTCAGCCTCCAGTATTTATGCTGCAGTAGTTTATGTGTCGGGGGGCTAGGGTCAGTTTGTTATATCTGGAGTACTTCTCCTGTCCTATTCGGTGTCCTGTGTGAATCTAAGTGTGCATTCTCTAATTCTCTCCTTCTCTCTTTCTTTCTCTCTCTCGGAGGACCTGAGCCCTAGGACCATGCCCCAGGAATACCTGACATGATGACTCCTTGCTGTCCCCAGTCCACCTGACCGTGCTGCTGCTCCAGTTTAAACTGTTCTGCCTTATTATTATTATTCGACCATGCTGGTCATTTATGAACATTTGAACATCTTGGCCATGTTCTGTTATAATCTCCACCCGGCACAGCCAGAAGAGGACTGGCCACCCCACATAGCCTGGTTCCTCTCTAGGTTTCTTCCTAGGTTTTGGCCTTTCTAGGGAGTTTTTCCTAGCCACCGTGCTTCTACACCTGCATTGCTTGCTGTTTGGGGTTTTAGGCTGGGTTTCTGTACAGCACTTTGAGATATCAGCTGATGTACGAAGGGCTATATAAATAAATTTGATTTGATTTGATTTGAATATACCAAATATTATGAACACTTGCTGTTTCCATGACATAGACTGACCAGGTGAATCCAGGTGATCCCTTATTGATGTCACTTGTTAAATCCACTTCAATCAGTGTAGATGAAGGGGAGGAGACAGGTTAAAGAAGGATTTTTAAGCCTTGAGACAATTGAGACATTGATTGTGTATGTGTGCCATTCAGAGGGTGAATGGGCAAGACAAAATATTTAAGTTCCTTTAAACGAGGTATGGTAGTAGGTGCCAGGCACACATACACAATCCAAGAACAATGTCAAGAACTGCAACGCTGCTGGGTTTTTCACACTCAACAGTTTCCCATGTGTATCAAGAATATGCTGTTCCTTTTTATTATTACTTTTTATTGTAGTCTACTTGGTAAATATTTTCTTCTTCTTGAACTGCACTGCTGGTTAAGGGCTTGTAAGTAAGCATTACATGGTAAAGTCTACACTTGTTGTATTTGGCGCATGTGACAAGTAAAGTTTGATTTGATTTGAATGGTCCACCACCCAACGGACATCCAGCCAACTTGACACAACTGTGGGAAGCATTGGAGTCAACATGGGCCAGCATCCCTGTGGAATGCTTTCGACACCTTGTAGAATCCATGCCCTGACGAGTTGAGGCTGTTTGGTATACTCAGTGTAGACTAAATGTTGTTGACATAAGCACAGGGGGCAGACTTTGCTATGTTTCAGGGGGTTTGGGTTTAAACAGACCCTCAACAGCATTTTGAAACAGGCGCCCAAATCGCTAAGTCCGCCCCTGCATATGCATTTATTACTGTTTATGTTTATACAGAGCTTAAACATGTTTGGTAATCTGTATGTAGAGTCCTTCCTTATACTAACTAATGTCTGAATGTAGGCCACAGACACCACATCACAGTTCTGTTCAAACAGTTCTGTGTCTACTTATGCACAAGCCCAGTGTCAAATTCAGAGTAGTTCAATATGATAATAATAATGGGAGGAAATCCAATTTTGCAAAGAAAAGTATACATTATGGTATAAAGTGCCTTCAGAAAGTATTCATATCCTTTGACTTATTCCACATTTTGTTGTGTTACAACCTGAATTCAAAATGGATTCAATGGTTTTTTTCTCAAACCATCTACACACAATACCCCATAATAACAAAGTGAAAACATGTTTTTAGATATTTTTGCTAATTTATTTAAATTAAATACAAAATATCTAATTTACATAAACATTCACACTCCTGAGTCAACACTTTGTAGAAGCACCTTTGGCAGCGATTACAGCTGTGAGTCTTTCTGGGTAAGTCTCTTAGAGCTTTCCACACCTGGATTATGCAGCATTTGCCTGTTATTATTTGTTTTAATTCTTCAAGCTCTGTCAAATTGGTTGTTGATCATTGCTAGACAATCATTTGCTGTTAAAATACAATACTAATAGTTATACTTAACTGGAACAAACTGATTGAAGCAAGATGCTTTTTGAGGCAAACACACTCACACAGTTCTGGGTTGCTCATCTACAGCAGGAAGTGGTCTCCTACCTGTGTCACGGCTTCCAAACAAGCAGGACGAAACTGATCGAAAAATGAATACCACAAAATAATCACACACCACAAACAGAAAAACAAGCCTGCACAAAAGCTGGCGGGCCTACTGGGTTTAAATAGCCCACAACCAAAACACCAAACAGTTGCAACCAATCAGACACAACTAAATGAAACAGGAAAGGGGATCGGTGGCAGCTAGTAGGCCGAGCGCCGCCCGAACAGGAAAGGGGATCGGTGGCAGCTAGTAGGCCGAGCGCCGCCCGAACAGGAAAGGGGATCGGTGGCAGCTAGTAGGCCGGCGCCTCCCGAACAGGAAAGGGGATCGGTGGCAGCTAGTAGGCCGAGCGCCGCCCGAACAGGAAAGGGGATCGGTGGCAGCTAGTAGGCCGAGCGCCGCCCGAACAGGAAGAGGCACCAATTTTCGGCAGGATTCATGACAACCTGACTGAGAAAGCAGGAGATGGTCCAGTTTGGCACCACATACCTATGTGAGTCAGGGTTCTCAACTCTGACATACTTAGAAAACAAGAACAGAAACAGTTTCAAGGCTGAGCATGATGTCAGTGTTGTACTGTCAAAAACAGAGCCCAGAATAGACATGTTGCTGTTAAAATACAATACATATTTTTTTATTCTGAACTGGAATAAACTGATTGATTACATCACACAGATATAGAAAATGACTGTTTGTGTGTTTCCTGATCTATATCTGTGTGATGTGATCAATCAGTTTATTCCAGTTCAGAATAACAAATACGTATGTATTGTATTTTAACAGCAACAGTTCCAACCTAGACTTTCTTTCAACAATAATGTCTACAGTAAATGTACAGTAGGCCTGATCATTTTTCATCTGTACTGTTACTTAGGGTTGCACTATCAAAAAGCCTGTGTGTGTGTTCTGTTATTCATCTGTGTGATGTGATCAATCCGTTTATTCCAGTTCAGAATGAAAATTATTTATTGCATTTTAACAGCAACAGTTCCAACCTAGACAGATATGTAAGTGTTTTAATGGGGGAAAATAAACATTCATACATATTTATATGGATATTTCAATTAATTGCCTTTTGTCTATATTGCATTTGTTTTAGGCACAAGGGCAATGAAATGTACAGATATTTATGTATAGTTGCATATTTTCCTAAGCTTGGGTCCCAGGAAAACACAGCAATTATCATTTGGGTCCCAGGAAAACACAGCAATTCTCATTTGGGTCCCAGGAAAACACAGCAATTATCATTTGGGTCCCAGGAAAACACAGCAATTCTCATTTGGGTCCCAGGAAAACACAGCAATTATCATTTGGGTCCCAGGAAAACACAGCAATTCTCATTTGGGTCCCAGGAAAACACAGCAATTATCATTTGGGTCCCAGGAAAACACAGCAATTCTCATTTGGGTCCCAGGAAAACACAGCAATTCTCATTTGGGTCCCAGGAAAACACAGCAATTCTCATTTGGGTCCCAGGAAAACACAGCAATTCTCATTTGGGTCCCAGGAAAACACAGCAATTCTCATTTGGGTCCCAGGCTGAAAAAATGTAAGAACCCCATGCTTTAGTGCCTTGTTGCAAACGGGTGCATGTTTTGGAATATTTGTTATTCTGTACAGGCTTCCTTATTTTACCTCTATCAATTCGGTTAATGTGGAGTAACAACAATGCAGTTGATCCATCCTCAGTTTTCTCCTATCACAGCCATTAAACTCATAACTGCTTTAAAGTCACCATTGGCCTCATGGGGAAATCCCTGAGTGGGTTCCTTCCTCTCTGGCAACCGAGGACACCGATATCTTTGTAGTGACTAGGTGTATTGATACACCATCCAAAGTGTAATTAATAACTTTGCCATGCTCAAAGTTGATATTCAATGTCTGCTTTCTTTATTTTTACCCATCTACCTATAGGTGTCCTTCTTTGTGAGGTATTGGAAAACTTCCCTGGTATTGTAATTTAATCTGTGTTTGAAATTCTCTGCTCAACTGAGGGACCTTACAGATAATTGTATGTGTGGGGTACAGAGATGAGGTAGTCATTAAAAAAATCATGTTAAGCTCTATTAGTGCATACAGAATGAGTCCATGCAACTTACTACGTGACTTGTTAAGCACATTTTTACTCCTGAACTTATTTAGGCTTGTCATAACCAAGGGGTTGATTACTTATTGGCTGAAGACATTTCAGCTTTTCATTTTGTATTAATTTGTAACCATTTCAAAAACCATAATTCCACTTTGACATTATGGGCTATTGTGTGTAGGCCAGTAACCAAACAAATCTAAACGTAATCCATGTTAAATTAAAGCTGTAACACAACAACATGTTGAAAAAGTGAATGCACTGTATTTCACTGCTATCGCTGGTTAAACCAATTGTTTATCCCCAAGGGTTGTTGAGTGAGACTATTCCTCTTGGCTGGCTCAAATAGGTTTTGTCCAAATTCTGGCCTCCCGCGGTGAGAACCTCTAGGAGATCTGGTGTGGGAAACGAGAGGGAAACGCTCAGAATATTGTGGCTGGAAAATATCCCTCGCAATCCATCGGACACACAAACATGTCCACATCTGCTCGTTAATGCGCCATTGTATCTAATTCAAACAAAAATATAATTTAGGCTACTTTTTCATGTATATTTGTTTTCAAATTGCATTCCAGGGTGTCATATTTTCAAGACCGAGAAAATACCAAGTGTTCATGTTGCAAAGAAACGAGCCATGATGCTGTGAATGAATCTATTTCATCTGATCAATTTATGTCAAGGTATTCCAACATTTCTCTGCCTCTGGTCTTGTGGGTTGGTTTAATTAACCCTGCAAATGAACACTAGCAGTGAACATGTGTCGGCACTAGTTAGCCATGATGCTAATGGCTCCCTGTCTCCGGCTAGTGTAAAGGGTTGCGCAGATCGAATCTGGTATCAGAGAACTGGCCATCACCCTAAATATATCTTCTTTAAATACTCTGACAGTAGTAGTTCCTGCTTCCGAGCCGGCCTGTCAGAGTAGAGATCAAGTGTGGTTTAAACTTACTCAACCTATGTTGATTGTTGGCGCCCGAACTGGTCCCAGCCTCCAGGCGCTCCCATTGGCAGGTGTAGTTGTTACTGGGCAGAATATCTATGCGCTCATACCCTAAATACCGTTATCTCACATCTGGTTCTTGTTACTGCTAAGTTTGAGTTCTAACAAAAGACAGTCTGTTTTAACTGCCTACGTGTTGTACATGTCTCCCACAACTACAGATGCCTCAACACCAACCTCCACAACCACACTGCAACCCCCCTACCTCATCGTGTGCAAGCCCAGACGCACCCTTCCACATCCTTTACCCCCTCCTTGAACCAGATGAAACAAAATTAGCATCCAGTGGATGGATGATGGGGAGAGAGAAAGATTAATCGAGGGGGAATGATCGGAGGAATATGAGAGAGAGAGAGAGAGGAATATGAGAGAGAGAGAGAGAGAGAGGGAGGAATATGAGAGAGAGAGAGAGAGAGGGAGGAATATGAGAGAGAGAGAGAGAGAGAGGGAGGAATATGAGAGAGAGAGAGAGAGAGGGTAGAATATGAGAGAGAGAGAGAGAGGAATTTGAGAGAGAGAGAGAGGGGGGGAGGAATATAAGAGAGAGAGAGGGAGGAATATGAGAGAGAGAGAGAGAGAGAGAGAGGAATATGAGAGAGAGAGAGAGAGAGAAGCCTCCTGTTGGATTATGACACGTAACCATGGAAACATATTAGAGGGCTATGACGGGGTGTTGCTGCACAGTCGATAGCATGCGGGGGGGGGGGGGTGGGGGTGTTGTTAGACATTTTTCTTAATGCAGTTTGACACACTGTCTTCTCCTGCCTCTGATCATGCTACAACATCCCTCATCACGATGCCACCAATATTTTTGGTAAATCGTAAAAAATATACTGATGCACCAAATGTAGATAGAGCAACGTTGCCTCGTTATTCAACTCTAGAACACAGAAATATTTCATAGACAAAGGTTTTGTAAAGGGAACAGTGAGTAGATTATTAAAAACCTGGATGATGTAATGCACCCGACATCACAATGCATTTCACAGAAACTGAAATGCAATATAAAATATGTATGAACATGTGTCTGTCCCCTTGGTACACAAAGACTTTAAACATCACAATTTTCAAGTCCAACAAGCAGGAAAACCAGCCCTGGCTGTGCAATCTACAAGAAAAACAGTCCTGACCTGGGATAGGGTTCCCCCTGCGGTGATGCATTGGCTTTCCTCATGTAACAGGCATGAGCTCTCATGTCATTGTGGTAGCTGTAGTTAGTCGTTTTCATTTTGAAATAGTTTTGGATAGCTAGCCTTTGAGCTGAGCTAGCTACATGGTGGCTTGTTTGTGCCAAAAGTTTTACTCAAAACATTGAAACTTGATTTTCAATGCAATAATAAAAAAGAACAGGGCTGCTTTTGAAATGTAATTAAAACATAACTACATAGCACTTTGTAAACCCAGTACATTGCTTGATATATGAAAACAATTAGCATTAGCCACTGGTGTCTCAATATATAGAAATAATAAAAAAGAATATACTGTCATGAAACAGCAGGGAGCAGGTCTCAAACCCTCAACCTTCTAGCCCAAGGTCCGACAGTGCCGCAGAAGCATGCTCGTGTGGCAGAGTCGATTTCCACGCTTATAAACCCAGGGTCGTTACAATACAGTATATGCCATTTAGCAGACGTTCTTATCCAAAGCAATTTACAGTTATGCATGCATTCTTTTAATAACCTAGCCCATCTGGTCAATACCTTAATTTTACGATCCTGCTGCCAAAATGTGGTAACAAATAGGAATTTTGACGCATAATTCAAAGAAAAGCTGTTAGCCTAGATTAGCATTAACCTAGCTGTTAGTCTAGATTAGCATTAACCTAGCTGTTAGTCTAGATTAGCATTAACCTAGCTGTTAGTCTAGATTAGCATTAACCTAGCTGTTAGTCTAGATTAGCATTAACCTAGCTGTTAGTCTAGATTAGCATTAACCTAGCTGTTAGTCTAGATTAGCATTAACCTAGCTGTTAGTCTAGATTAGCATTAACCTAGCTGTTAGTCTAGATTAGCATTAACCTAGCTGTTAGTCTAGATTAGCATTAACCTAGCTGTTAGTCTAGATTAGCATTAACCTAGCTGTTAGTCTAGATTAGCATTAACCTAGCTGTTAGTCTAGATTAGCATTATCCTAGTTGTTAGCCTGGATTAGCATTATCCCATTTGTTAGCCTAGACTAGCATTTGGCTAACTGTTAGCGTAGATTAGCATTAGCCTAGCTATTAGCCTATAATAGCATTAGTCTAGCGGTTAGCTTAGAATCATTAGCGCCTCACCTTTCTGTTCTACTTTGAGCTGCTCCTCCAGCTGGAAGTCATTCTGCCGGTTGCCCAAAACGAAGGCCAGGAAGGAGAGGATGAGGGCGTCCATGATGCCAACGACGGCCAGCATGTAGGCCCAGCGCACGGAGCAGTTTCCCAGCGTGTACTTCCCTGTCTTTTCGCCACACATGTCGCGTACCACCTCCGCATCCCAGCCATCCGGGAAGATCATACAGCCCAGGAGCAAACACACAGCTATGGGGAGAGAGGAGTTCTAGTTTAACGACCACACTGCTGCTGTATGTTTTAGCGTACTTGAGACAGGGTGAAGTACGCTATACATACAAAAGTATGTGGACACATCTTCAAATTAGTGGATTCGGCTGTTTCAGACACACCCATTGCTGACAAGTGTATAAAATCGAGGACACAGCCATACGATTGTTTATCCCATGTGTAACTCTGTGCTGTTTTTGTCGCACTGCTTTGCTTTATCTTGGCCAGGTCGCAGTTGTGAATGAGAACTTGTTCTCAACTGGCCTACCTGGTTAATGCTGCAGTAGTTTATGTGTCGGGGGCTAGGGTCAGTTTGTTAAATCTGGAGTACTTCTCCTGTCTTATCCGATGTCCTGTGTGAATTTAAGTAGGCTCTCTCTAATTCTCTTTCTCTCTTTCTTTCTCTCTCTCGGAGGACCTGAGCCCTAGGACCATGCCTCAGGACTCCCGGGAATGATGACTCCTTACTGTCCCCAGTCCACCTGACCGTGCTGCTGCTCCACTTTCAACTGTTCTGCCTGCGGCTATGGAACCCTGACCTGTTCACCAGACGTGCTACCTGTCCCAGACCTGCTGTTTTCAACTCTCTAGAGACAGCAGGAGCGGTAGAGATACACTCAATGATCGGCTATGAAAAGCCAACTGACATTTACTCCTGAGGTGCTGACTTGTTGCACCCTCGACAACTACTGTGATTATTAGCCATGTTCTGTTATAATCTCCACCCGGCACAGCCAGAAGAGGACTGGCCACCCCTCATAGCCTGGTTTCTCTCTAGGTTTCTTCCTAGGATTTGGCCTTTCTAGGGAGTTTTTCCTAGCCACCATGCTTCTACACCTGCATTGCTTGCTGATGGGGTTTTAGGCTGGGTTTCTGTACAGCACTTTGAGATATCAGCTGATGTAAGAAGGGCTATATAAATACATTTGATTTGATACTTGCCCCAATGCATAGTTCCAACTGTAAAGTTTGGTGGAGGAGGAATAATGGTCTGGGGCTGTTTTTCATGTTTTGGACTAGGCCTCTTAGTTCCTGAGAAGGGAAATCTTAATGCTACAGCATACATTGACATTCTAACCGATTCCGTGCTTCCAGCCTGTTTCAGCATGACAATGCCCCCCGTGCACAACGCAAAGTTCAAACAGAAATGGTTTGTCGAGATCGGTTTGAGAAAGCCCTCACCTCAACTCCATCGAACACCGTTGGGATGAATTGGAACGCCGACTGCAAGCCAGGCCTAATTGCCCAACAACAATGCCTGACCTCACTAATGCTCTTGTTGCTGAATGGAAGCATGTCCCCACAGCAATGTTCCAACATCTAGTAGAAAGCCTTCCCAGAAGAGTGGAGGCTGTTATAGCAGCAAGGGGGGACCAACTCCATATTAATGCCCATGATTTTGGAATGAGATGTTCGACAAGCAGGTGTCCACATAATTTTGTTAATGTGTAGTTTTGGGGAAGTGGGAAATATTATGAAGTGTACAGATTTAGAGGGGGGTGAGGAGGATAAATGAAGTGTACACTAGAGAGGGGGTAAGGAGGTAGATTCAGGGGGTATGGAATGGGGGAGTAGTATAGGGGGGACAGCGCACGGGAACGGTGTTGTGTTGGGAGGGTTAGGTGAGATTTAGGCAACAACATTTTGGGAGTAAGGAAAGAGTACAAAATAAGGGGACATGGAGCAAAATGGAAAGCGATGGAAAGAAATCAAGTTTTTTTTAAATGTGACACTGCATTTCACATCGTAAGTCAACCCTCATTGTCAATGGAACCGCTTCGCAAGCATCCCTTCTGCCTTGCTCTTACACTCAACCAAAGCTGAGCCAGAGGGAGAGAGAAAATATTAATAACGAAAACAGCAGGAAGAGGAAATGTTCATCCAAGGCTCAGTGGAGAACACTGACGTTGCAGCTGAGCCCAGTGAAAAAGCCCCCCAGATAAAGAGGTGTGCATCTGTCCTTTGCCACAACACACAGTCATTTATTATACGGTTCAAGCTGCCGCTGTATGTTTTAGCGTACTTTGCTTGAGGCAGGGGCACTATATATTTGATTCCTGCGGCCAAAGGGATCAACTTGAAGCAGAGATACACTGCTGCACTTGCACTG
This sequence comes from Oncorhynchus mykiss, assembly GCF_013265735.2. Lineage (NCBI taxonomy): Eukaryota > Metazoa > Chordata > Actinopteri > Salmoniformes > Salmonidae > Oncorhynchus > Oncorhynchus mykiss. The sequence goes on along the minus strand of NC_048571.1, from coordinate 76,696,710 downwards.
TTTGTGGAACGTGAAACCGGTGTGAAATGGCTAGCTAGTTAGTGGTGTGCGCTAGTAGTGTTTCAATCGGTGACATCACTCGCTCTGAGACCTTGAAATGCTTGTTTCCTTAGCTCTGTAAGGACCAAGGTTATTTTTTGAGCAATAGGTAAAGATGCTTTGTGGCTGACTGTTGTCGATGTGTGCAGAGGGTCCCTGGTTCAAGGCGAGGAGAGGGATGGAATCAAGACTGTTACATTTGATACTGTTGACCCGGATCACTCAGTTGGGCTTTTTCATTCAATAGGGGTTTCAGTACATTTATCTAAAGCCATCCCTTTAAATACGGTGTACCTTTAAGTTAGAATTTTGTCGTCAGACTAGAATATATTGAGAGAACAGGTTCAGAATATTAGGGATCAATGAAATAAAGACATCTAAATATATGCATCTAAATAAATAAAGACATCTAAATATACGAGCGCCGATCTACGGGCGCCGTACTACGGGCGCCGATCTACCAGTGCCTATCTATGCTGTGGAGGTAGAAGGTCCTTTGATCCACTGCTGTCACACACACTCACACACCGAGGAGGAGAGGAGGCAGAGCGCTTTTTTTATTATTGATAATGAAGAAGAGGGAGAGAAAAAGATGGTGAGAGGAAGGGAAGGTGGGAGGGATGGAGGGAGGGTATGTGGGAGGGAGTGAAGGTGGGGGAATGGATGGAGGGAGGGAGGGAGGGAGTGAAGGTGGGGGAATGGATGGAGGGAGGGAGGGTATGTGGGAGGGAGTGAAGGTGGGGGAATGGATGGAGGGAGGGAGGGAGTGTATGTGGGAGGGAGTGAAGGTGGGGGAATGGATGGAGGGAGGGAAGTGGAGGAACAGAGGGAGGGAGGGAAGGTGGAGAAATAGAGGGATGATGGGAGGGAGGGATGGAGGGAGAATGCCAGAGTGAAAGAAAGCCTCAAAGGAGTAGGAAAGAAAGGGAGGATGAAAAAATGATTGGCATAGAAAGGATACAGTCAGAAAGGAGAGCGAAAATGTGGAGAAGAACCCCAAAAAAGAGAGGGGAAAGAGATGGAACAATTGTGAGAAAAATAAGATAGAAGGATATTTAGGGCGTCTGATATGAAGAAGGACGTGATATTGATTCAGATTCATCATTACTATGACCCCCCCGCCCCCCCCCCCCCCTCCTTTCCTCTTCCCCAACCTCATATACTGTACCTCCCTGAAATTGATTCATAACATTGTGTCCTATGGGCATCTGTCCCCTTTGTCTGGAGCAGGATTTACAACTGTTCTTCGGTCACATAACAAGGAGAACTGGCCCTCGTCTTTCCCTGCTTTCATTTAGCCACACACACACACACACACACACACACACACACACAAACTCACACATGCACAACAGACACATGCAAACATAAGTGTACTGTAGAAACACACACACACATACACACAAAATCTAATAATTAAACACTAGATACACAACAGCAAACACCTTTATTTTTCTGGCCTGATTAGCATTTTAATGACTGAGTTTCAATTAAAACCACCATCGTAACGGGTTGCTTTCTCACGCACTATTCATCATGCCCTGGGGAGCCACTTCATCTCTTTCTCTCTCTCTTGTTCTTTGTTTGTTTGTTTCTTTCTCTCGCTACACTAACCACAATGTATTCCACTTTGGTGAACACAAATAAAATGTTTATTTCAGTGTAGACTAATAATAATAAAAAACTAATAACCGATAATATCCTCTAGACTCAGGCATAACATTTTAGAAGTTATATAAGTTCATTAGATCACACTGGAATGGTGTACTAGTAACGTTATATTAGTTCATTAGATCACACTGGAATGGAGTACTAGTAACGTTATATTACTTCATTAGATCACACTGGAATGGAGTACTAGTAACGTTATATTAGTTCATTAGATCACACTGGAATGGAGTACTAGTAACGTTATATTACTTCATTAGATCACACTGGAATGGAGTACTAGTAACGTTATATTAGTTCATTAGATCACACTGGAATGGAGTACTAGTAACGTTATATTAGTTCATTAGATCACACTGGAATGGAGTACTAGTAACGTTATATTAGTTCATTAGATCACACTGGAATGGAGTACTAGTAACGTTATATTACTTCATTAGATCACACTGGAATGGAGTACTAGTAACGTTATATTAGTTCATTAGATCACACTGGAATGGAGTACTAGTAACGTTATATTAGTTCATTAGATCACACTGGAATGGAGTACTAGTAACATTATATTACTTCATTAGATCACACTGGAATGGAGTACTAGTAACGTTATATTAGTTCATTAGATCACACTGGAATGGAGTACTAGTAACGTTATATTACTTCATTAGATCACACTGGAATGGAGTACTAGTAACGTTATATTAGTTCATTAGATCACACTGGAATGGAGTACTAGTAACGTTATATTACTTCATTAGATCACACTGGAATGGAGTACTAGTAACGTTATATTAGTTCATTAGATCACACTGGAATGGAGTACTAGTAACGTTATATTAGTTCATTAGATCACACTGGAATGGAGTACTAGTAACGTTATATTACTTCATTAGATCACACTGGAATGGAGTACTAGTAACGTTATATTACTTCATTAGATCACACTGGAATGGAGTACTAGTAACGTTATATTACTTCATTAGATCACACTGGAATGGAGTACTAGTAACGTTATATTACTTCATTAGATCACACTGGAATGGAGTACTAGTAACGTTATATTACTTCATTAGATCACACTGGAATGGAGTACTAGTAACGTTATATTACTTCATTAGATCACACTGGAATGGAGTACTAGTAACGTTATATTACTTCATTAGATCACACTGGAATGGAGTACTAGTAACGTTATATTACTTCATTAGATCACACTGGAATGGAGTACTAGTAACGTTATATTACTTCATTAGATCACACTGGAATGGAGTACTAGTAACGTTATATTACTTCATTAGATCACACTGGAATGGAGTACTAGTAACGCTATATTACTTCATTAGATCACACTGGAATGGAGTACTAGTAACGTTATATTACTTCATTAGATCACACTGGAATGGAGTACTAGTAACGTTATATTACTTCATTAGATCACACTGGAATGGAGTACTAGTAACGTTATATTACTTCATTAGATCACACTGGAATGGAGTACTAGTAACGTTATATTACTTCATTAGATCACACTGGAATGGAGTACTAGTAACGTTATATTACTTCATTAGATCACACTGGAATGGAGTACTAGTAACGTTATATTACTTCATTAGATCACACTGGAATGGAGTACTAGTAACGTTATATTACTTCATTAGATCACACTGGAATGGAGTACTAGTAACGTTATATTACTTCATTAGATCACACTGGAATGGAGTACTAGTAACGTTATATTACTTCATTAGATCACACTGGAATGGAGTACTAGTAACGTTATATTAGTTCATTAGATCACACTGGAATGGAGTACTAGTAACGTTATATTAGTTCATTAGATCACACTGGAATGGAGTACTAGTAACGTTATATTACTTCATTAGATCACACTGGAATGGAGTACTAGTAACGTTATATTAGTTCATTAGATCACACTGGAATGGAGTACTATTAACGTTATATTAGTTCATTAGATCACGATAATGGGCTACAACAAAATGTGTCCTGTTGGGGGTAGTGGAGGACCAGAGTTGGGAAACAACGGTCTACAGGCCAGATGCAAACCAAGACCTCACATTACAGATGGGTCCCCAAAACGTGTTGTTTTATTGGGCCGTTCCTCCTGATTAACTCCCTCCTTCTGATTCAATCTGAAGGAAGGAGAACTCTTTGCATGAGGGAACCCTGGGCTTGTACTCATAAAGCGTCTCAGGGTAGGAGTGCTAATCTAGGATCAGGTGTTCCCTGTCCATACACATGAATCAAATCAAATCAAAGTTTATTTGTCACGTGAAGAAATACAAAATAATAAGAAAACAGAAAAATGACAGTGAAAATAACAGTAGTGGGGCTATATACAGGTGGTACCGGTACAGAGTCAATGTGCGGGGGCACTGGTTAGTCGGGCTAATTGAGGTAATATGTACATGAATGTATAGTTAAAGTGACCATGCATAGATGATAAACAGAGAGTAGCAGCTGCGTAAAAGAGGAGGTTGGTGGGTGGGGGAGGGGAGGGGTTGGGCGGGAGTGACGGGGCACAATGCATAGTCCGGGTAGCCATTTGATTACTTGTTCAGGAGGCATGGCTTGGTGGTAAAAACGGTTGAGTAACCTTTTGGTCCTAGACTTGGTGCACCGGTACCGCTTGCCATGCGGTAGCAGAGAGAACAGTCTATGACTGAGGTGGCTGGGGTCTTGGACCATTTTTAGGGCCTTCCTCTGACACCGCCTGGTATAGAGGTCCTGGATGGCAGTCAGCTTAGCCTCAGTGTTGTATCGGGCCGTACGCGCTACCGTCTTGCGGTCGGAGGTCGAGCAGTTGCTGTACCAGGCAGTGATGTAACCAGTCAGGTTATGCTCTCGATGTTCCAGCTGTAGAACCTTTTGAGGATCTTAGGACGCATGAAAATCTTTTTAGTTTCCTGATTGGGAATAGGTTTTGTCGTGCCCTCTACACGACTGTCTTGGTGTGTTTGGACCATTCTTGTTTGTTCTTAATGTGGACAAAAATGAGCTTTGAAGCTCTCAACCTGCTCCACTATAACCCCGTCGATGAGAATGGGGGCGTGCTCGGTCCTTCTTTTCCTGTAGTCCACAATCATCTCCTTTGTCTTGATTACGTTGAGGGATAGGTTGTTATTCTGGCACCACCCGGCCAGGTCTCTGACCTCCTCCCTATAGGCTGCCTTATCGTTTTCGGTGATCAGGCCTTCCACTGTCGTGCCCTGCCATGCAGTCGTGGATGAACAGGTAGTACAGGAGGGGACTGAGCACGCACCCCTGAGGGGCTCCAGTGTTGAGGATCAGCATGGCAGATGTATTGCTGCCTACCCTCACCACCTGGGGGCTGCCCGTCAGGAAGTCCAGGATCCAGTTGCAGAGGGGGGTGTTTAGTCCCAGGATCCATAGCTTAGTGATGAGCTTTGAGGGCACTATGGTGTTGAACGCTGAGCTGTAGTCAGTGAATAGCATTCTCACATAGGTGTTCCTTTTGACCAGGTGGGAAAGGTGCAGTGTGGAGTGCAATAGAGATGTCATCATCTGTGGATCTGTTTGAGCGGTATGCAAATTGGAGTGGGTCTAGGGTTTCTGGGATAATGGTGTTAATGTGAGCCATTACCAGCCTTTCAAAGCACTTCATGGCTACGGGCGTGAGTGCTACGGGTCTGTAGTCATTTAGGCAGGTTACCTTAGTGCTCTTGGGCACAGGGACTATGGTGGTCTGTTTGAAGCATGTTGGAATTACAGACTAAATCAGGGATATGTTGAAAATGTCAGTGAAGACAACTGCCAGTTGTCCTGATAATCCGTCTGGCCCAGCGGCCTTGTGAATGTTGATCTGTTTAAAGGTCTTACTCACGTCGGCTACGGAGAGCATGATCACACAGTTGTCCGGAACAGCTGGTCCTCTCATGCATGCCTCAGTGTTGCTTGCCTCGAAGCGAGCATAGAAGCGATTTACCTCGTCTGGTAGGCTCGTGTCACTGGGCAGCTTGCGGCTGTGCTTCCCTTTGTAGGCTGCAATAGTTTGCAGGCCCTGCCACATCCGACGAGCGTCGAAGCCGGTGTAGTACGATTCAATCTTAGCCCTGTATTGGCACTTTGCCTGTTTGATGGTTAGTCTGAGGGCATAGCAGGATTTCATATAAGGTATTGTCCCGCACCTTGAAAACGGCAGCTCTAACCTTTAGCTCAGTGCGAATGTTACCTGTAATCTATGGCTTCTGGTTGGGGTATGTACGTACAGTCATTGTGGGGACAACGTCCTAGATGCACTTATTGATAAAGCCAGTGACTGATGTGGTGTACTCCTCAATGCCATTGGAAGGAATATGTTCTGGAATCCCAGAACATATATCAGTCTGTGATAGCAAAACAGTCCTGTAGTTTAGCATCTGCTTCATCTGACCACTTTTTAATAGACCGAGTCACTGGTACTTCCTGATTTAGTTTTTCCTTGTAAGAAGGAATCAGGAGGATATAATTATGGTCAGATTTGCCAAATGGAGGGTGAGGGAGAGCTTTGTACACGTCTCTGTGTGTGGAGTAAAGGGGATCTAGAATTATTTTCCCTCTGGTTGCGCATTTAACATGCTGATAGAAATTTGGTAAAATTGCATTAAAGTCCTGACCTCTAGGAGCGCCATCTCTGGGTGAGCGGTTTCCTGTTTTCTTATTTCCTTATACAGGTGACTCAGTGTGGTCTTAGTGCCAGCGTCTGTGGTAGTAAATAAACAGCCACAATTTTTTTTTATGAAAATTCTCTTGGTAAGTAGTGTGGTCTATAGCTTATCATGAGACTTTACTACAGGCAAGCAAAATCTAGAGACTTCCTTAGATTTCGTGCATCAGCTTTTGTTTACAAATATACACAGCCCGCCTGTCTTACCAGAGTGTGCTGTTCTATCTAGCCGGTGCAGCGTATATCCCGCCAGCTGAATGTTATTCATGTCATCATTCAGCCACGATTCGGTGAAACATAAGATGTTATAGTTTTTGATGTCCCGTTGGTAGGATATACGTGAACGTACCTCGTCTAATTTCTTGTCCACTGATTGTACGTTGGCAAGTGATATTGATGGTAAGGGCAGATTTCCCAGTAGCCGTCGGAAGATGTTTACGAGGCTCCCCGCCCTGTGTCCTCTGAACCTGTGTCTCTTTTTCTTGCTAATGACGGGGATTTCGGCCTTGTCGGGTGTCTGAAGTACATCCTGTGCGTCCTGCTTTTTGAAGAAAACATCTTTGTCTAATCCGAGGTGAGTGATCGCTGTCCTGATTTCCAGAAGCAATTTTTTGCCGAAAGATACGGTGGCAGAAACATTATGTACAAAATAAGTTACAAATATCACGAAAAAAGACACATAATAGCACAATTAGTCACCCGTAAAATGGCTGCCATTTCTTCCGGCACCATCTTCTTTAGTCAATAATCATAATGAATTGATTATGATTATTCATTATGATCTAAAAACGTATTGTAGATCAGCACTCCTACACTTAATGAATATGGCCCTGGACTTTAGACAATTAATTTAGGCTTGAATTCTAACTTGAGATCTGTGCTCTAATCTCGAGTTTTCACTTAATTCTTCCATTGACATCAACGTATGATTTACCTGATCAAATTCCTCCCCACTCCTGTTACTCTGTGTTCTGATTGGCTGCCTTCTGATTGTGGCTGGCAGACACAGGTGAACAAGATTTAGACTTAATGATTAATTGACAATTATTTAAATCTGTGTCAGGGATTTTGGAAAAGGCTTCTATAAATGTAATGTTGCTGAACTCCCAACTGTATTCTCTCTCACTCCCTAAGCATATGCTGGTGTGTGTGTGTGTGTGTGTGTGTGTGCGTGCGTGCATGCATGCATGCATGCGTGCGTGTCTGCGTGCGTTTGGGCTCGGGTTGGAGATCAGCGTAGAGCTGATCCCATTTTGAGACACGGCACTTTGAAGTAGTTTTCTTCCCATCTCTCCCAGGCTGTCTGTTCTGTCTGCAGGGAGACAGTGCCCTGATGTAACACTAGTGCCACCTCCATCACTCCTGTCCTGCTCCTGGGCTTTGCTCAAACGTAGTGCACTATGTAGAAAATAGGGTTCAATTTGGGACTCAAGACAAACTCTTTCTCTTGCAGAACTGCGGCAGCTCCCAATTAAAAGGACAAGGGGATACACCCACAGGAAGTGCACTGTGGATGTACACCAAGATTATAGCTAAGTAGTGACCAACTGAGAGCGGTCTATTATTAAATACAGATCTACTTCTATGCTTTTTCTAGCTTTGCGCTTTGGGCTTTTGATCAGCTTGAATTATTTTGTGAGAAAAATACTTTATTGGGCATTTATTTGATTTGGGGACAATTACAATTACTAAACAACAAAATAGGTTTATTTTTTTTATCAGGCAAGTCAGTTAAGAACAAATTGTTATTTTCAATGACGGCCTAGGAACAGTGGGTTAACTACCTGTTCAGGGGCAGACCTCGAGGGACACACACATACATTTTCACAAGCACATGATCTCATACGGGAATAAATCAAAGCCATCAGAGGCACACAAACATACACATACTGTGAATAGTACATCAGAACTACTAAACCAAACTGGAAAAAAACATCCTGTACAGTGCTTCAGGTCTTTTAAGAATGATAAATGATCTTAACCCAGTTGTGTTAGTTAGTTTGAGCATTTAAATAAAGGTAAAACCATGATTACTGTATACACCTCAGCAACATTTCATATTGGTTGAAGCACTATCTTATTCATCTCCATAACATAACCTTTTACTCAGTTTATATCAGGTATCATTTCATTGAATGAATGCCAATTAATTTACTAATGACACCGTTCATTCTACTTCTCAGTTCCAATTTCAGCTCTTTTGAATTAGCATTGTGTTTCCTATCAGTAGCATTGTCTTTCCTATCAGTAGCATTATGTTTCCTATCAGTAGCATTGTGTTTCCTATCAGTAGCATTGTGTTTCTATCAGTAGCATTGTGTTTCCTATCAGTAGCATTGTGTTTCTATCAGTAGCATTGTGTTTCCTATCAGTAGCATTGTGTTTCTATCAGTAGCATTGTGTTTCTATCAGTAGCATTGTGTTTCTATCAGTAGCATTGTGTTTCCTATCAGTAGCATTGTGTTTCCTATCAGTAGCATTGTGTTTCTATCAGTAGCATTGTGTTTCCTATCAGTAGCATTGTGTTTCTATCAGTAGCATTGTGTTTCCTATCAGTAGCATTGTGTTTCCTATCAGTAGCATTGTGTTTCCTATCAGTAGCATTGTCTTTCCTATCAGTAGCATTGTGTTTCTATCAGTAGCATTGTGTTTCCTATCAGTAGCATTGTCTTTCCTATCAGTAGCATTGTCTTTCCTATCAGTAGCATTGTGTTTCTATCAGTAGCATTGTGTTTCTATCAGTAGCATTGTGTTTCCTATCAGTAGCATTGTCTTTCCTATCAGTAGCATTGTGTTTCTATCAGTAGCATTGTGTTTCCTATCAGTAGCATTGTCTTTCCTATCAGTAGCATTGTCTTTCCTATCAGTAGCATTGTGTTTCTATCAGTAGCATTGTGTTTCTATCAGTAGCATTGTGTTTCCTATCAGTAGCATTGTCTTTCCTATCAGTAGCATTGTGTTTCCTATCAGTAGCATTGTGTTTCTATCAGTAGCATTGTGTTTCTATCAGTAGCATTGTGTTTCCTATCAGTAGCATTGTGTTTCCTATCAGTAGCATTGTCTTTCCTATCAGTAGCATTGTGTTTCCTATCAGTAGCATTGTGTTTCTATCAGTAGCATTGTCTTTCCTATCAGTAGCATTGTGTTTCCTATCAGTAGCATTGTGTTTCCTATCAGTAGCATTGTGTTTCCTATCAGTAGCATTGTCTTTCCTATCAGTAGCATTGTGTTTCCTATCAGTAGCATTGTGTTTCTATCAGTAGCATTGTGTTTCCTATCAGTAGCATTGTGTTTCCTATCAGTAGCATTGTGTTTCCTATCAGTAGCATTGTGTTTCCTATCAGTAGCATTGTGTTTCTATCAGTAACATTGTGTTTCCTATCAGTAGCATTGTGTTTCCTATCAGTAGCATTGTGTTTCTATCAGTAGCATTGTGTTTCCTATCAGTAGCATTGTGTTTCTATCAGTAGCATTGTGTTTCTATCAGTAGCATTGTCCATTCCTTTTCATAGCACCTGCATCGAAGCTGATATTGGATAATCAAAGAGCGTTATTTTGAGGGGGATGTCATCTTCTCTTTAGTTTAACATACGGTCCACAGTCGACAAGATGGAGCAGAGAAAGAGAGACATCCAGCAGGGAACCAGGTGCTATGGACGAATGTATGTATGTGTGTGTGTGTGTTATGGACAAGTGTGTGTGCGAGTGTTATGGACGTGTGTGTGTGTGTGTGTGTGTGTGTGTGTGTGTGTGTGTGTGTGTGTGTGTGTGTGTGTGTGTGTGTGTGTGTGTGTGTGTGTGTGAATGCAAGTATGTGTGTGTTTGTGTGTGTGTGAGAGAGCATTTCTCAAATTAGTGGAACAGTGACCCATGTAAGATTGGTCAAAGCAGCCAATTATCCAAGAGCATTGCTCTTACAACAATCAGCACAGCAAGACTTCAAGATGAACGCGCACACACAAACACACACACACACTCTCCACGCACACATACTCAAACATTAGATACAAGTCACGATCCCTCTGCTGTCACACTGTACTAGGTCTCTCTCACGGTATGAGAAAAAAGGAGGAGAGCGAGGGAAGGGAGAAAAGAGAGCGAGGGAAAGGAGAGACAGAAGGAGAGACAGTGAGACAGCGATAGAGAGAGAGACAGAAGGAGAGACAGTGAGACAGCGATAGAGAGAGAGACAGAAGGAGAGACAGTGAGACAGTGGTAGAGAGAGAGACAGAAGGAGAGACGGTGAGACAGCAATTGAGAGAGAGAAGGAGAGAGTGAGACAGAAGGAGAGACAGTGAGACAGTGATAGAGAGAGAGACAGAAGGTGAGACAGCGATAGAGAGAGAGAAGGAGAGAGTGAGACAGCGATAGAGAGAGAGACAGAAGGAGAGACAGTGAGATAGTGGTAGAGAGAAAGACAGAAGGAGAGACGGTGAGACAGCGATAGAGAGAGAAACAGGAGAGACAGACAGTGATAGACAGAGAGAAAGAAGGAGAGTGAGACAGCGATAGAGAGAGAAACAGAAGGAGAGACAGTGAGACAGTGGTAGAGAGAGAGACAGAAGAGATGGTGAGACAGCGATAGAGAGAGAAACAGAAGGAGAGACAGTGAGACAGAGAGCGAGACAGACATAAAGGAGGAGTAATGAGAGTGGAATGAGGAGGAAGGACAGAAACACAAACAGGGTGGCAAATAAGAAGCTACTCGAGCCGTTAGCGCCACAATATGGGAAGGTCATGAAACCATGGCAACCAACTGGGCCCACGGAGAAGGACGGATCAACTCCACCACGACTCGCCTAACGCCTTTGAGCTCAGGCCCTGTGCAGTGTGGGATAGAGGGAATGGGCAACTGGGAGAGAGAGAGAGAGAGCGAGAGAGCGAGAGAGAGAGGAAAAGGAGAAAGACAGAGGAAAGAAACAAGGGAGGAAGAGATAAAGATATATACACAAACACACACAGTATTGGCAGCCAAAACAGAGCAAACACACATGACAAATAGTCATTGTGGCAGTGCTGCTCCTGCTGTGTGTTAGAGATTGGCAGTATCTAACAATTCCCCTACCATTGCCAGGACTGTCTCCTAAAGTTGATTCAGCTGCGGGATCGGGGCACTACCAGTACAGAGCTTGCTCAGGAATGGCAGTAGGCAGGTGTGAGTGCATATGCACGCACAGTGAGGCGAAGACTTTTGGAGGATGGCCTGGTGTCAAGAAGGGCAGCAAAGGAGCCACTTCTCTATAGGAAAAACATCAGGGACAGACTGATATTCTGCAGAAGGTACAGGGATTGGACTGCTGAGGACTGGGGTAAAGTAATTTTCTCTGATGAATCCCCTTTCCGATTGTTTGGGGCATCCGGAATAAAGCTTGTCCGGAGAAGACAAGGTGAGCGCTACCATCAGTCCTGTGTCATGCCAACAGTAAAGCATCCTGAGACCATTCATGTGTGGGGTTGCTTATCAGCCAAGGGAGTGGGCTCACTCACAGTTTTGCCTAAGAACACAGCCATGAATAAAAAAGGGTACCAACACATCCTCCGAGAGCAACTTCTCCCAACCATCCAGGAACAATTTGGTGACGAACAATGCCTTTTCCAGCATGATGGAGCACCTTGCCATGATGGAGCACCACTTTTTGCCACAACTGTACATCACAAGATTTACTCCCATTGGTTGAGAGAGAGAAAGGTGATAATTGCAAGAGTGAGCCCATTGGTTAAATAGCGTGAGGAATTATTGTGCCATGGAGGGAAATGTTTAGTCCACAGTCAGCAGCACTACCACTGGACCAGACTCTAGCAAGTTATTATAGTCAAATTCATGATGCTATAAGCAAACAGCTGACCCAACCTGGCCTTCACTAGAAGGGTAATAGGTGAATGACATTCCCCATGTGACTAATAGAAAAAGGGAGGAGAGATGTGAACCTGTGCTGATGATGATGGTGTTTGGAACCTGTCAGCATATACACTCCCACTGTGTACATAGAATAGGAAACTATGTGAATTATATTATGTTTAAGTTGAAGGGAGAATTCAGACCAGCCTAACTGATTGAACTTCTGTAAACTATGCTGAACAAAAATATAAATGCAACATGCAATTGAGTTACAGTTCATATCAGGAAATCTGTCAATTGAAATAAATTCATTCAGCCCTAATCTGTGGAAATGCAATTATCTGCAAACAGCTGTGGTAGACATTCTTGCAGTCAGCGTGTCAATTGCATGCGCCCTCAAAACTTGAGTCATCTGTGACGTTGTGTTGTGTGACAAAACTGCACATTTTAGAGTGGCTTTTAATTATCCCCAGCACAAGGTGCACCTGTGTAATGATCATGCTGTTTAATCAGTTTCTTGATATGCCACACCTGTCAGGTGGATGGATTATCTTGGCAAAGGATAAATGCTCACTAACAGGGATGTAAACAAATTTGTGTACACCATTTGAGAGAATTAAGCTTTTTGTGAGTATGGAACATTTCTGTGATGTTTTATTTCAGCTTATGAAACATGGGACCAACACTTTACACGTTGCGTTTATATTTTTGTTCAGTATACATCTCAATTCTGCACCATGTAACTGTCTTCATCAACACAGCCATTCTCAAACCGTATGCAAAGTGAAGCATATGAAGCATAAAACAACATGTGTCTTTACACACACACACACACACACGCACGCACGCACGCACGCACGCACGCACAAACACACACGCACACACACACACACACACACACACACACACACACACACACACACACACACACACACACACACACACACACACACACACACACACACACACACACACACACACACACACACACACACACACACACACACACACACACACAGCCATTTCCCTGCCTTAAGGCTTCTATGACAAGCAGGGAATCAATGCCTATACATTAGATTTTGATTGATAATTTCTCACTAGATGGCCTTCACAGAATTATCTCTGTTGATAGGAAAATCCTTTTCCTTAGCCCTTCCTTTAGAAGAGGGATGCAATCTCCTCTTCCTCCAAGGAGTGGAATGTAATAAAAAATCCATAAGCAGACTACTGTGAGATGAAGCGAGGAGTTGAGATCACTTCTCGCTCAGTATGAACACACATGATGTGGAATCAGTTAATGACTAAGGGCTCTATTCAATCAGATCAACTTTAGCCGACATCCGCATAGCTGTTGTTTTGGTGGTGTCTGAGGTGAAACTGTGTTGGTGCTGTCAAATCCACAAGTGGCTCCTGGCATTATACCTAAAGGGCACAGAGTCGCATTAAGAGAAATCCCATGCAGCCTTGTTTACAAGTTGGAACACTGGAATGCGAGATAGAATCTACACCTCTATTAGGCTGATAGAAATCCTCATTATTTTGTTTATTGATTTTTCAATTGGTGTAATTATTTCTATATGGAACAAAATAACAAAACGAACATGACTGTGGCCCATCGTTGGAGGTTCCGGACTGTGGCCTGTTGTTGGAGGTTCCGGACTGTGGCCCGTCGTTGGAGGTTCCGGACTGTGGCCCGTCGTTGGAGGTTCCGGACTGTGGCCCGTCGTTGGAGGTTCCGGACTGTGGCCCGTCGTTGGAGGTTCCGGACTGTGGCCCGTCGTTGGAGGTTCCGGACTGTGGCCCGTTGCTGGAGGTTCCGGACTGTGAACTGTCGCTGGAAGTTCTGGACTGGATACTGTAGCCGGACGCTCTGGACTGGGTACTGTCGCTGGACGCTCTGGACTGGGTACTGTCACCAGACGCTCTGGACTGGGTACTGTCGCCGGACACTCTGGACTGGGTACTGTTGCCAGACACTCTGGACTGGGTACTGTTGCCAGACACTCTGGACTGGGTACTGTCGGCGGACGGTCTGGACTGGGTACTGTTGCCGGACGCTCTGGACTGGGTACTGTCACCAGACGCTCTGGACTGGTTACTGTTGCCGGACGCTCTGGACTGGTTACTGTCGCAGGACGCTCTGGACTGGGTACTGTCGCCGGATGCTCTGGACTAGGTACTGTTGCCGGACGCTCTGGACTGGTTACTGTTGCCGGACGCTCTGGACTGGTTACTGTCGCCGGACGCTCTGGACTGGTTACTGTTGCCGGACGCTCTGGACTGGTTACTGTCGCAGGACGCTCTGGACTGGGTACTGTTGCCGGACGCTCTGGACTGGTTACTGTCGCCGGACGCTCTGGACTGGGTACTGTCGCCGGTCGCTCTGGACTGGGTACTGTCGCCGGACGCTCTGGACTGGTTACTGTCGCCGGACGCTCTGGACTGGGTACTGTCGCCGGACGCTCTGGACTGGTTACTGTTGCCGGACGCTCTGGACTGGTTACTGTTGCCGGACGCTCTGGACTGGTTACTGTTGCCGGACGCTCTGGACTGGTTACTGTCGCCGGACGCTCTGGACTGGTTACTGTCGCCGGACGCTCTGGACTGGGTACTGTCGCCGGACGCTCTGGACTGGTTACTGTCGCCGATCGCTCTGGACTGGGTACTGTCGCCGGACGCTCTGGACTGGGTACTGTCACCGGTCGCTTTGGACTGGGTACTGTCGCAGGACGCTCTGGACTGCCATGGTGCACTGTAGGCCTGGTGCGTGGTGCCGGCACTGGTGGTACCGAGCTGGTGACACGCACCTCAGGGCGAGTGTGGGGAGGAGGAACAGGGCGTACTGGACCCTGGAGGAGCACTGGAGGCCTGGTGCATGGTGCCGGCACTGGTGGTACTGGGCTTGTGACACGCACCTCAGGGCGAGTGCGGGGAGCAGGCACAGGACGTACTGGACTGTGGAGGCGCACTGGAGGTCTGGAGTGTAGAACTGACACAACCCGTCCTGCAAAGGCTTTCGACTCTGTCAATCACCGTATTCTTATCGGCAGACTCAGTAGCCTCGGTTTTTCGGATGACTGCCTTGCCTGGTTCACCAATTACTTTGCAGACAGAGTTCAGTGTGTCAAATCGGAGGGCATG
The DNA here is from genome assembly GCF_013265735.2 of Oncorhynchus mykiss. NCBI lineage: Eukaryota > Metazoa > Chordata > Actinopteri > Salmoniformes > Salmonidae > Oncorhynchus > Oncorhynchus mykiss. The sequence continues at coordinate 76,681,342 of NC_048571.1, read as the reverse complement.
CTGTCCGGTCCTCTGGCAGTCTCTATGGGGGTGCCACAGGGTTCAATTCTCGGGCCGACTCTTTTCTCTGTATATATCAATGATGTTTCTCATGCTGCGGGCGATTCCCTGATCCACCTCTACGCAGACGACACCATTCTATATACCTCCGGCCCGTCCTTGGACACTGTGCTATCTAACCTCCAAACGAGCTTCAATGCCATACAGCACTCCTTCCGTGGCCTCCAACTGCTCTTAAACGCTAGTAAAACCAAATGCATGCTTTTCAACCGTTCGCTGCCTGCACCCGCACGCCTGACCAGCATCACCACCCTGGATGGTTCCGACCTTGAATATGTGGACATCTATAAGTACCTAGGTGTCTGGCTAGACTCTAAACTCTCCTTCCAGACCCATATCAAACATCTCCAATCGAAAATCAAATCAAGAGTCGGCTTTCTATTCCGCAACAAAGCCTCCTTCACTCACGCCGCCAAACTTACCCTAGTAAAACTGACTATCCTACCGATCCTCGACTTCGGCGACGTCATCTACAAAATTGCTTCCAACACTCTACTCAGCAAACTGGATGCAGTTTATCACAGTGCCATCCGTTTTGTCACTAAAGCACCTTATACCACCCACCACTGCGACTTGTATGCTCTAGTCGGCTGGCCCTCGCTACATATTCGTCGCCAGACCCACTGGCTCCAGGTCATCTACAAGTCCATGCTAGGTAAAGCTCCGCCTTATCTCAGTTCACTGGTTACGATGGCAACACCCATCCGTAGCACGCGCTCCAGCAGGTGTATCTCACTGATCATCCCTAAAGCCAACACCTCATTTGGCCGCCTTTCGTTCCAGTTCTCTGCTGCCTGTGACTGGAACGAATTGCAAAAATCGCTGAAGTTGGAGACTTTTATCTCCCTCACCAACTTCAAACATCTGCTATCTGAGCAGCTAACCGATCGCTGCAGCTGTACATAGTCTATTGGTAAATAGCCCACCCATTTTCACCTACCTCATCCCCATACTGTTTTTATTTATTTATTTTTATTTTTCTGCTCTTTTGCACACCAATATCTCTACCTGTACATAACCATCTGATCATTTATCACTCCAGTGTTAATCTGCATAATTGTAATTATTTGCCTACCTCATGCCTTTTGCACACAATGTATATATAGACTCCCCTTTTTTCTACTGTGTTATTGACTTGTTAATTGTTTACTCCATGTGTAACTCTGTGTTGTCTGTTCACACTGCTATGCCTTATCTTGGCCAGGTCGCAGTTGCAAATGAGAACTTGTTCTCAACTAGCCTACCTGGTTAAATAAAGGTGAAATAAAAATAAAAAAAAATAAAAAAAATGCAGGGCACTGGCACAGGACGCACTGGGCTGTGCAGACTCACCGGAGACACAGTACACAGAGCCAGCGCAGGATATCCTGGTCCAAAGAGGACCACTGGGGACCAGGAGCACTGAGCCGGCACTCTCCTTCCTGGCTGGATGCACATTCTAGCCCGGCCAATGCGAGGAGCTGGAATAGAGCACACCGGGCTAGAATAGAGCACTGGAGACACCGTGCGCTCTACCGCATAACACGTTGCCTGACCAGTAACACGCTCCCCACAGTAAGCACAAGGAGTTGGCTCAGGTCTCCGACCTGACTCATGCAATCTCCTCGTGTGCAAATAATTTGAAAAAGGGGGGTTTCCTACCAGTTGGCACTGACTTAGCCAAAAATGTTGACTTCAGGTAAATTATCCATTGATGTCAATTGAGGTCAATAGCAGATTTGCAGTTAAGTTTGATGTGAAATTCACATTTGCCCCTCGGTTAACCCAGCTGTCAAAAGCAATACATGTTAATGACATCTTTCTAAAGGGGATACATCACCCACAGAATACAGAACAGCTGTCGATGAAACACAATTTTTGATTGTTTGACATATGGTATGACATTTTGTTTGGAATATTGTCTACAGTGGAAAACGGGAAAGGTACCGTAAAGGATGCTATCAATGTGTCACGCCCTGACCTTAGAGAGCCTTTTATTCTCAAATTGGGTTAGGTCGGGGTGTGACTAGGGTGGGTACTCTAGTTTTGTTATTTCTATGTTGGCCTGGTATGGTTCCCAATCAGAGGCAGCTGTTTATCGTTGTCTCTGATTAAGGATTATATTTAGGAAGCCTTTTCCCACTGGGTTTTTTGGGGGATCTTGTTTTGGGGGGAGGCACACGGGGTGGTCGGCGGAGCCGAGGAATGAGCCAGAGACCGCCAGGGAGTCAAAGGAGGAACTCGACGAAAGATTCCGGAGAGAGGTGGTGGTGATGAGAGTGCTGCAGAGCGGGCGTGATGAGGAGCATGACAGCAGTCCGGTGTCATCTGCACCAGTTTCACGCATCAGGCCTCCAGTGCGCCTCCCCAGTCCGGTATGTCCTGTGCCTGCTCCTTGCACTCTCCCTCAAGTGCTCCTTCCCAGTCAGGTACGTCCTGTGCCTGCTCTTCGCACTATCCCTAAAGTGCTCCTTCCCGGTCAGGTACGTCCTGTGCCTGCTCCTCACACTCTCCCTGAAGTGCATGTCCCCAGTCCGGTACGTCCTGTGCCATCTCCCCGCACTCTCCCTGAAGTGCGTGTCCCCAGTCCGGTACGTCCTGTGACTGCTCCCCGCACTCTCCCTGAAGTGCGTGTCCCCAGTCCGGTGCGTCCTGTGCCTGCTCCTCACACTCTCCCTCAAGTGCGCCTTCCCAGTCAGGTACGTCCTGTGCCTGCTCCTCGCACTTGCCCTGAAGTGCGTGTCCCCAGTTTGATGCCACCTGTGCCGGCCCCACGCATCAGGCCTCCAGTGCGCCTCCCCAGTCCAGAGCTTCAGGCGACGGTCCCCAGTCCAGAGCTTCCAGCGACGAGTCCCAGTCCAGAGATTCCGGTAACGAGTCCCAGTCCAGAGCTTCCGGCGACGGTTCACAGTCCCGAACCTCCTGCGAAGGTCCACGGTCCGGAACCTCCAGCTCTAGGGCAGGAGCCTTCATCTGCGCCGATGTCCAGTCCAGGCACGGCGTCCAGCCCCGCTCCAAGGCCAGAGCCTTCCTCTGCGCCGGTGCCCAATCCAGGCACGGCGTCCAGTCCCGCGCCAAGGCAGGAGCCTCCAGCGAGGGTTCCCAGTCCAGAGCCTCCAGCGACGGTCCCCAGTCCAGAGCCTCCAATGATGATCCACGGTCCGGAGTCTCCGGCGACGATCCACGGTCCGGAGCCCCCAGTGATGATCCACATTCCGGTTCCTCCGACGACGATCCACGGTCCGGAGCTCCCAGTGACGATCCACGTTCCGGTTCTTCCGGCGACGATCCATGGTCCGGAGCCTCCGGCGGCGATCCATGGTCCGGAGCCTCCGGCAGCGATCCACGGTCCGGTTCCTCCGGCGACGATCCACAGTCCGGAGCTTCCGACGATGATCCACGGTCTGGAGCTTCCGCCGACGATCCACGGTCCAGAGCTTCCGGCGACGATCCATGGGCCAGTCCCTCCGGCGACGATCTACGGTCCGGTTCCTCCGGCGGCGAGCCACTGTCCGGTTCCTCTAGTGATGATCCACGGTCCGGAGCTTCCGGTGACGATCCCCACATCTCAGCCGCCACCAAAGCTGACGGATCCGCGAGCGGAGCAGGGTCTGCTTCCCGCACCGGACCCGCCACTGAGGCTAGATGCCCACCCGGACCCTCCCCTATAGAGTCATGGGGGGGGGGGGGGTACTGCCCTGACCTTAGAGAGACTTTTATTCTCAAATTGGGTTAGGTCGGGGTGTGACTAGGGTGGGTAATCTAGTTATGTTATTTCTATGTTGGCCTGGTATGGTTCCCAATCAGAGGCAGCTTTCTATCATTGTCTCTGATTGGGGATCAAATTTAAGCAGCCTTTTCCTACTGTTTTTTTTTGAGGGATCTTGCTTCTGTGTAGTTTCCTGTGAGCACTGCTTGAGCTTCATGTATCGTTTATTCTTCTTTGTTGTTTTTTGAGTTTCATTTGATTAAACATGTGGAACTCTACGTACGCTGCGCCTTGGTCCGAGTATGACTACCACAACGAGCGTGACACAATGAAGATATTGTCCATGGATGGATGGATGAGTACACTCATTTAATCCAACTTAATTTTCGTATGCATTGCACACACAAGCACCATAATAACCATGTATGCTTGCTTGTGTCCCAGTCATCCACAATTCAATTGGAACTGTAATACCTATCCCCTCATTATTGGCCTTTATCTAGAATAATTATTCTATCATCTCCTGGAGTCAAACCCAGCTCACTTTAACAGCAACAAATCAATGCTGACTAGGCCAATTCATGCTTAGAAGTTTGTGGCCAAAAGTAGAATAACGATGGCGAAAGAAAAGAGAAAAAAGAGAGAGATCTTATAAGATTGGTATTCTCGGCATACTCCAAATGTAGGCTAGTTAGAAACCAATAACTATAGTTCCCTGCTCTCTCTCTCTCTCTCTCTCTCTCTAATTCGTGGATGGGGGGAGGTAAGGGAAAGAAAGGGAAAGGGGGATACATAGTCAACTGAATGCATTCAACTGAAATGGAGAGAGAGAACCAGGAAAACATGGGATAGATAGGAAAACCAGGAAAACATGGGATAGAAAGGGAAAACCAGGAAAACATGGGATAGAAAGGGAAAACCAGGAAAACATGGGATAGAAAAGGAAAACCAGGAAAACATGGGATAGAAAGGGAAACCAGGAAAACATGGGATAGAAAGGGAAACCAGGAAAACATGGGATAGAAAGGGAAACCAGGAAAACATGGGATAGAAAGGAAAACCAGGAAAACAGGGGATAGAAAGGGAAACCAGGAAAACATGGGATAGAAAGGAAAACCAGGAAAACATGGGATAGAAAGGGAAAACCAGGAAAACATGGGATAGAAAGGAAAACCAGGAAGACATGGGATAGAAAGGGAAAACCATGAAAACATGGGATAGAAAGGGAAAACCAGGAAAACATGGGATAGAAAGGGAAAACCAGGAAGACATGAGATAGAAAGGGAAACCAGGAAAACATGGGATAGAAAGGGAAAACCAGGAAAACATGGGATAGAAAGGGAAAACCAGGAAAACATGGGATAGAAAGGAAAAACCAGGAAAACATGGGATAGAAAGGGAAAACATGGAAAACATGGGATAGAAAGGGAAAACATGGGATAGAAAGGGAAAACCAGGAAGACATGGGATAGAAAGGGAAAACCAGGAAGACATGGGATAGAAAGGGAAAACCAGGAAAACATGGGATAGAAAGGGAAAACCAGGAAAACATGGGATAGAAAGGGAAAACCAGGAAAACATGGGATAGAAAGGGAAAACCAGGAAAACGTGGGATATAAAGGGAAAACCAGGAAAACATGGGATAGAAAGGGAAAACCAGGAAGACATGGGATAGAAAGGGAAACCAGGAAAACATGGGATAGAAAGGGAAAACCAGGAAAACATGGGATAGAAAGGGAAAACCAGGAAAACATGGAATAGAAAGGGAAACCAGGAAGACATGGGAAAGAAAGGGAAAACCAGGAAAACATGAGATAGAAAGGGGAGGATAGACGGCTCATGCGGAGTTGAAGATATACAGAGTTTTGCAAGCTATCCTCCATGTTGGCAGCACACATTCCAGAACAATAACATTCTTATTCATTCCAGTGTTCTGGTGCCATCATGGTGCCCATTACCATTCTACATCTCAAAACGTTAAACTCTGTATGATGGGTGTAGAATAATTGGCGTAGGCTTAACCTCAGGGGGAGAGGAGAGAATTATGGGAGGAGGGAGAGTGGGCCACTGCGATGTGAAACCCCGATGTGAAACCCCGGGCAGGCACCCGCTCCGATTGGAGATCAACGCTGCATTACCAGGGTCCCAACTGGCAGCATAATTATGCAATGGCTCATCTTGTCTCTCGTGATTTTGGGACTGCATTAATAGTGGACTAATAAAAAAAAGACTAAAATATATATTTTGAGTAGGTTTCTCCTTTAAGGAGGATGATGGTGCTCTACGCACACACACACACAGATGCACACAGACGCACACACATGCACACAGATGCAAACAGTCGCACACACACGCACACAGACGCACACACATGCACACAGACACACAATTGACTGTGACTTCATTGTGCCAATACTAGATATGTTTATTTATATTTACTTCGTTTGAACTGTTAGTTTGTTTTGCCAATATCTCATTTGTTGTCAAGTTAAGGTTTCTTTTATTTTCAAATATCAGTTTTTTTTTGTATTTTGTTGCCTTACAACCTGTAATTTAAATGGATTTTTTTATTTAGATTATATGTAATGGACACACACAACATAGTCCAAATTGGTGAAGTGAAATGAAAAAAATGACTTGTTTTCAAAAAAATAAAAAAATAAAATCAACAGAAAAGTGGTGCGTGCATATGTATTCACCCCCTTCGCTATGAAGAACCCAAATAAGATCTGGTGCAACAAATTACCTTCAGAAGTCACATAATTAGATAAATAAAGTGCACCTGTGTGCAATCTAAGTGTCACATGATCTGTCACATGATCTCAGTATATATACACCTGTTCTGAAAGGTCCCAGAGTCTGCGACACCACTAAGCAAGGGGCACCATCAAGCAAGCGGCACCATGAAGAGCAAGGAGCTCTCCAAACAGGCCAGGGAAAAAGTTTTGGAGAAGTACAGATCAGGGTTGGGTTATAAAAAAATATCTGAAACTTTGAACATCCCACGGAGCACCATTAAATCCATCATAAGAAAATTAAAGGAGCGAGAGTAACAGAGAGAGAGAGAGTAACACACACAGAGAGAGAGGGAGAGGGAGATGAACACAGAGAGAGTAACAGAGAGAGAGAGAGTAACACACACACACAGAGTAACACAGAGAAAAACAGTAACACAGAGAGAGCGAGTAAGACAGAGAGAGTAAGACAGAGAGAAAGAGAGTAACAGAGAGAGAGAGAGAGAGTAACACAGAGAGGGAGAGAGTAATACAGAGAAAGAGTAACACACAGAGAGAGTGAGTAACAGAGAGAAACAGTAACACACAGAGAGAGAGTAAGACAGATAGAGTAACAGAGAGAGAGTAACACACACACAGAGAGAGAGAGTAACAGAGAGAAAGTAACAGAGAGAGAGAGTAACACAGAGAGAAAGTAACACAGAGAGAAAGAGAGTAACACAGAGAGAGAGTAACACAAAGACAGAGAGTAACACAGAGTAACACACAGAGACAGAGAGAGTGACACAGAGAGAGAGAAACACAGAGAGAGAGAGAGAGTAACCCAGAGAGGAAGAGTAACAGAGAGATAGAGAGAGAGAGTAACACACAGAGAAAGTAACACAGAGAGAAAGAGAGTAACAGAGAGAGAGGGTAACACAGAGAGAGAGAGAGTAACACAGACAGAAAGAGTAACACAGAGAGAGAGTAACAGAGAGAGAGAGAGAGAGTAACACATAGAGACAGTAACACGCAGAGAGAGAGTAACACAGAGAGAGAATAACACAGAGAGAGAGAATAACACAGAGAGAGAGAGTAACACACAGAGAAAGAAATTAACAGAGAGTGAGTAATACAGTGAGAGAGAGAGAATGAGAGAGAGAGAAACACACAGAGAGAGAGAATGAGAATGAGAGAGAGAGAGAGAGAGAGAGAGAGAGAGAAACACAGAGAGAGAGAGAATGAGAGAGAGAGAAAGAGAGAGAGAGAGAGAGAGAGAGAGAAGGCAGTAAACCTGGCAGTAAACCCCAAAAAGACTAAAATAATGATTTTCCAGAGAAGATCCAGATCTCAGGGAATTAGACCAGAGTGAGTGAGTGAGTGAGTGAATGAGTGAGTGAGAAACACAGAGAGGAAAAGTAACACTGAGAGAGAGTAACACAGAGAGAGAGAGTAACACAGAGAGAGAGAGAGAGTAACACAGAGAGAGAGAGGTAGAGAGAGAGTGTACACACATCATTACAAGACTGTATATATTGTATACAACTGTTTATAATACTGTGTACATAAATACATAACATGACATTTGAAATGTCTTTATTCTTTTGGAGCTTTTGTAAGTGTAATGTTTACTGTTATTTTTGTATTGTTTATTTCACTTTAGTTTCTTTTCTATTTCACTTGCTTTGGCAATGTAAACATGCTCTCTCTGTGTTTGTAAAATAGTATCCTAAGCCACTCATACTACCCAGTGTGGAAACCTGTCATTGGGAGCCCGTCTGTGCTCTTCCTGACACCTTTGGAGCCGACAGTCAATATCTAATGGAATTTGTCTGCACTTCACTATTTTGCACTGACCCAGCAAACCACCTATGTGGCCTATCTTTTATAGATCATGAGCTTATGAGCTTGTGTCAGCATGACAAACGGTTGCCAGTTTAAAAAAATACATTCACAGAAATACACAGTATATTTTAAAAGAATGTTGTTCGACTCGTTTGATTTGGACTTTTTAAGGAATGTCATAGGCCAACACCGGTCGAGCATACCTTGTTGTATTCTACCCTCCATTCTCTTACGGAAGCCTATTGTTCTCAACTAGTTTACCTGGTTACATAAAGGTGAAATAAAAATGTACCATTTAAAAAAGAAATTGCTGCTCTCAAGACTGAAGCGAGCTGTAATTTGGTACATCTCAAGACTGAAGCCAGCTGTAATTTGGTACATCTCAAGACTGAAGCCAGCTGTAATTTGGTACATCTCAAGACTGAAGCCAGCTGTAATTTGGTACATCTCAAGACTGAAGCCAGCTGTAATTTGGTACATCTCAAGACTGAAGCGAGCTGTAATTTGGTACATCTCAAGACTGAAGCCAGCTGTAATTTGGTACATCTCAAGACTGAAGCCAGCTGTAATTTGGTACATCTCAAGACTGAAGCCAGCTGTAATTTGGTACATCTCAAGACTGAAGCCAGCTGTAATTTGGTACATCTCAAGACTGAAGCCAGCTGTAATTTGGTACATCTCAAGACTGAAGCCAGCTGTAATTTGGTACATCTCAAGACTGAAGCCAGCTGTAATTTGGTACATCTCAAGACTGAAGCCAGCTGTAATTTGGTACAGAAGGGATGTAGTTATGAAGTGCTTACGGAAACAAAATGACCTATGTAGCCTACGTATGAGGAAGGTTAATACATAGAGTCATTACTCCTGCAAGAGCAGCTCTGTTTTGGGTAGATGCAAAGGTAGTCTTCTAAGAAAAACGGTTGACTACATTTAAAAAGAAAGGGAGGTATAAGTGCCAAAAGCCGAGAACAAACAGTCCTCCGAGTTTGTTCCCGGTGAGAGAAAAAGCAAGCATGAAGCTAAAGCACAGTTAGTTCAGCCACAGTTTCACACCGTCTGCCGACCTGATGCTACACACAATGCATCCTGGGAAAACAATGCCACCGCGACAAGGGCTAGACCTGAGGGAAGGGAGTAGGGTCGATGGAGTGAGAGGGGGAAAATAGGAAAATAATATGCAGCTGTAGAGAACATTTCAAACTACAGAGCCAAACCAAGCTGTACTGTGTTGGCCCACCATACTGTAGTAGTTGAAACCCTACAGAAAAGGGCAAGGTGAAAGTTAAATATCTAAGCCAACATAGTTTGGTTTGGTTCGGCACGAGAGGATGAAACAGTTATAGGAGTACCGTAAAAAAAAACATTCAATTTTATGTCAAATCATCACATCAAATTGTATTGGTCAAATACACATGGCTAGCAGATGTTATTGCAAGGGTAGCAAAATGCTTGTGCTTCTAGTTCCAACAGTGCAGCAATATCTAACAAGTAATCTAACAATTCCACAACAACTACCTAATACACACAAATCTAAGTAAAGGAATGGAATAAGAATATATAAATATAAATATGTGGATGAGCGATGACCGAGCAGCATAGGCAAGATGCAATAGATGGTATAAAACACAGTATATACATATGAGATGAGTAGTGCAAGATATGTAAACATTATTAAAGTCGCATTATTAAAGTGACTAGTGATCCATTTATTAAAGTAGCCAATGATTTCAAGACTGTATTTAAGCAGCAGCCTATCTGTGTTAGTGATGGCTGTTTAACAGTCTGATGGCCTTGAGATAGAAGCTGTTTTTCAGTCTCTCGGTCCCAGCTTTGATGCATCTGTACTGACCTCGCCTTCTGGATGGTAACGGGGTGAACAGGCAATGGCTTGGGTGGTTGTTGTCCTTGATGATCTTTTTAGCATTCCTGTGACATTGGGTGCTATAGGTATCCTGGAGTGCAGGTAGTTCACCCCTGGTGATGATTTGTGCAGACCGCACCACCCTCTAGAGCCTTGCAGTTGTGGGCGGTGCTGTTGCCGTACCAGGAGGTGATGCAGCCTGACAGGATGCTCTCAATTGTGCATCTGTAAAAGTTTGTGAGGGTTTTAGGTGACAAGCCTAATTTCTTCAGCCTCCTGAGGTTGAAGAAGCGCCGTCTGGACCGGCAGCCTTACGAGGGTTAACACGTTTATATGTCTTATTCACGTCGACCACGGAGAAGGAAAGCCCACAGTCCTTGGTAGTGGGTCGCGTCAGTGGCATTGTATTATCCTCAAAGCGAGCAAAGAAGGTGTTTAGTTTGTCTGGAAGCAAGACGTCAGTGTCTGTGATGTGGCTGATTTTCTTTTTTCTTTTTCTTTTTCTTTTTGTAGTCCGTAATTGTCTCTAGACCCTGCCACATATGTCTTGTGTGAGCAGTTGAATTGTGACTCCACTTTGTCTCTATGCTGACATAGAGCCTAGGGCTACACACATTTAGAGCGCATTTATTTGCACAATGTATAATTCATTTGGAGGTTGTGCAATTAGAGATCAGTGAGGGGCTTCTGTGCGACAGAGCGCATACATGTATGTGAATTGGCGTGTGTGTGGCAGGTACGTGACACCTGAGCTGAAATAATCGGTTCCCTCTATAAACCAAGGCCAGAGATCCCAAACAAACAAAACTGCTGTCACAGTTATTCCTGTTTTTGTCAGAATTCTCTCAGTAAAAGAAACAACAACAAATAGAGCTATAAGGGCACAAGGCGAGACCCGAATGCAGACAAAGGAGGTAGGTGGTTGGGCTCTGATATTTATTATAACAAAAGTGTAGGCAAAAGGCAGGTCGGGGACAGGCAAGAGTTCATAAACCAGGTCAGACTCCAAACAGTACCAGGGGATAGCCAGGCTCGAGATCAGAACAGGAAGAGAGGTCAGGCAAGCGGGTTCGGCGTCAGGACAGGCAAGGGTCAAAACCAGGAGGGCTAGGAAAAAACTAGGAACTAGGCAAAACGCTGGTTGACTTGGCAAAACAAGACGAACTGTCAGAGAGAGACAGGAAACACAAGAGACAGGAAACACAGGGATAAATACACCGGGGACTAATGGGGAAAACAGGAGACACTTAGAGGTGGGTGGAGACAATCACAAAGACAGGTGAAACAGAGCATGACAGAGCATGACAAGAGCTCATACGGCCTCATTGATGCCAGGCAAACCACTGTTTTGCTTTACACGTCCTTCACTGGGTTCCATTCAAAACTAGTCAAAAAAGAAAATCATATTTTCTCTTTCAATTGTCTGATCCATTGTTGCCATATGGTCCTACACTAGTGTCATTGGCATTACACACAGAATTATAAAATGATAAGAACCAAATTAACTTAAAAAATATAATGTGAAAAATATCAGGAATTAAATCATGCATGATGTAGGCTATGGCTAAATGGACGCCCCCCCCCCCCCCCCCCCCACCCACACCCACCCACACCCACACACACACACACACACACACACAGGCTGCAACAGTACACTCACGCGTCAACGAACAGTGTGTAAAGTAATTGACCCATCAATGTTCGTGAGCAGAATGCATGAATGCATTGCGCCCATCCGTGGAGGTGGCTACCCAAACGCCAATCACTTACCGCATAGCAGCTGCATCCAGGCGCACGTCTTGTAGACAGTGGCAGTGTTGCAGAATAAGAAAAGGGTGAAGCAGGCAATACAACCCAAGATTAGCACCATGGACAGCAACACGAAGAAGGAGGCAGCTTTGAACGCGCTCGAGGGGATGCCGCTGAATTCGGCGAAGGTTCCTTGGCAAGTGAGCTCCCGGTTGGAGTTTCCAGTGCCCACGCAGTAGTGGAACAAGCCGAAATAGCCTGCGTGTGGGGTGTTCACGCTGTCCCCAATCCAGTAGGGCAGAATAAACACCACTACGTTAATAATGGCCAAACATATGGTGAATATAGCCCACAGAACCCCAATGGCCCGCGAGTTCCGCATGTAGTTGTCATGGTAAATCTTGGAAGCATCTTGCGAAGGCAGCATGTTCCCCCACCACTGGCGTTATCTCGTATTCCCCTCGTCTCTATCTCCCCCTATCTTCGTCAATGATTCCTCAGCAACTGTTTTGATAAGAACACTCCGTTGTCTCTGAAAGATAGAGAACAAACAAAAATCTTACACGTAAGAGTCCACACAAAGGTCAGCACTGTCTCCCCTGGTAGTCAATCAAAAGGTCCAGGTGTCTGGATGTTATGTAGTCCAAATGGTTTCCAAATTAATCAATTCAAGACCGAAGCGTGATTAAACAGCGATGGAGAAAATCCTCTTAATGCCTAAAGACACAGCAGAGTCGAACAAGCTCGCATTGCAAAAATCAATGGTCAAGGAAAAAAGAGACCAGGCGCGTTATTCGCAATTCACCACCCCCGTCGGAGTGTGAAGAATAAAGCTATATCGACTCCCATTAGACCCAACGCTTCAAATGAGAGACAAGCACCGCTGTCGAGCCCCACTGATGAATCTTCCGCAAACTATTTAAGTTAGGTCAACTTGAGCATTATTTACATCCGGAATAAGAGACCGATGCGTGTCCTTTGAAGAATGAAGACGAGAAAAGATGGGCATTGGTCTTATCACTATAAATACCAATACCCCATGCTGGTGGTTTTCTGATGCTGTCTTCTGACTCTCACTCTCGCTCTCCCTTTTCCCCCACGTCTCTCCTCCGCGCGCGCAGGCTCCCCAAACAAACTGCTATAGCCTGCACAGAAAACTGTTGAAAAAACCTGGATTAGGTGCATGGAAGCAGTGCTTAAGTAAAAATACTTTAAAGTACTACTTAAGTTTCTTTTTTGGGGTACTTTTTACTCCATACATTTTCCTTGACACCCAAAAGTACTCGTTGCATTTTGACTGCTTAGCAGGACAGGAAAATAGTCAAATTCACGCATTTATCATCCCTGGACATTCCCACTCCCTCTTATCTGGCGGACTCACTAAACACACATGCTTCGTTTGTAAATTATGTCTGAATGTTGGAGTTCACTAAACACACATGCTTCGTTTGTAAATTATGTCTGAATGTTGGAGTGTGCCCGTGGCTTTCCGTAAATAAAAAAAACAAGAAAAAGGTGCCATCTGGTTTGCTAGGTATAAGGAGTTTGAAATGATTTATACTTTTACTTTACTTAAGTATATTTTAAACCAAATTATTTTATACTTTTGCTCAAGTATGTTTTACTGGTTGACTTTTACTTCTACTTGAGTCCTTTTCTATTAAGGTATCTTTACTTTTACTCAGGTATGGTTTTAATGTCCTGTTAAGAATAAAAAATGTAACGAGTACTTTTGGGTTTCAGGGAAAATGTATGGAGTAAAAAGTACATTATTTTCTTTAGGAATGTAGTGAAGTAAAAGTTGTCAAAATATAAATATTAAAGTAAAGTACAGATACCCCGAAAAACTACTTAAGTAGTGCTTTAGAGTATTTTTACCCAAGTACTTTTCACCACTGTTGAAAAGTGGAAATGTTGATCAATTTCCTAATCACATTGCATCTTGAAACGTATAGCCTACAACTTATTCATGTTGTGTAACGAGTCTTCACACCAACTCGTGGTTTTTGCAATATTGCAATTGACAATACCATTTGGATTTAACACTATCAACCAACATGAAAATAATTGCCCCCTAATTCAATAATTTTCTGAACAGGAGTTGTTTTGTAGGTAATCATTTATTGCAAGTGCAATGTTTTTTCTTGTTCAGTATGAGTAGAATTACTACTGCATTAATTAAATCAAGGTGATGGAATTGTATGTTGCAAATCATGAGCAAAATCAAGCAAAATATGTGAGTGTGTTTCTTAGGGTAGGTTATAGCCTATATACACGCATCTACAATACCTGCAAATTCATATATTATTCAGGAGTTGTACTACTGAATGGGTACATGCAATTTCACAAAGCAGGAATGGTGGATACTGTGTTGTAGTACGGTTTGCCTATAAATTACTACACTGGCGGTGAAAACATAAGAGCACCGTTTGAACAGAACAACCAATCTAAATCTCATTGAAACAATATCAGAATCAGAATCACCTTTATTCTTCAAGTACATTTACATTTACCAGGAATTTGACCTGGTGGAATGGCGCTGACAACAATAAACAAAATATATAGACAGAATATAATGGTCATACAGTATCTACAATGAGTATTTGTGTAGGCTCGATAAGCAATGACAGTAGTTCCAACATAGGCCTACACCAATGTAGCTCAATGTCTTAGCCTATTGCCCTACTCCGATAAAAACAAAACAAAAAAACATAAACTGCCTTTTAACATTACTATTATAAAGAATTATTCATTTTTGACACCATTAAATAAAGTAAAAACATGTATACAGGCTGTTGTTCATTATTATTACGTCCTAAATTAAACGGTTCATACATGCCCACTTCTGGAAAAAATAAGAAAAAAAGATGTCATACTTTACAGTTTATTAATGGTTAACAAACCATTTATTAGGCCTAATGGAAAAATTACAAACAGCCTAAAACTATTCTCCATTATAGTCTATGTGAAATGCGGCTATGAGGGGAACTATAGGACGATAGGGCTATTTACATTGATGTAAAAACATTTACCCATGATATTAACCTTGGTAGAGCATCCTACTGTAAGCTAAATAGCTCATTATTAAATAATGATATAGTTAAGTTTGAGGTTAAAGGTCTTTGCTCACACTTTTGGGAAACTGTCACGTCTGCTCCCGCTCCCCTTCTCTGGCGCTCGAGGGCGCCAGCAGGCCCATCATTACGTACACCTGTCACCATCGTTACGCACATCAGCGCTTCAAGGGACTCACCTGGACTCTTTTACCTTATTGATTGCCTCCCATATATCTGTCACTTCCTCAGTTTCTTCTCCATCTGCATTAATGTCGTTTTGTTCCCCCTGTCCTTGTTTTGTTTCATGTCCGTCATTTATTAAATATTCACTCCCTGTACTTGCTTCTCGTCTCCCAGCGTCTGTCCTCACAGGAAACAGCTTGTGCAGAAAAATCTTATTTCAAGAACTGACAGCTCTTTAAATTTGAAGTGACCAAATAGCTTCAACAATCTGGTAGCAATCTGGCTAAAACCAGATGAGCTGAGGAGGAAAAGGTAATGGTTAGGATAACTTCCATTTCTCAGAGGTCCCCAGCCAGTCTTGGGGGAAGAGAACGTGGAACTGATTGAGTTACAAAATCAACTGGATAATATCTATAGATTAAATCAACTGGATAATATCTATAGATTAAATCAACTGGATAATATCTATAGATTAAATAAACTGGATAATATCTATAGATTTAATCAACTGGATAATATCTATAGATTAAATCAACTGGATAATATCTATAGATTAAATCAACTGGATAATATCTATAGATTAAATCAACTGGATAATATCTATAGATTAAACCAACTGGATAATATATATAGATTTAATCAACTGGATAATATCTATAGATTAAATCAACTGGATAATATCTATAGATTAAATCAACTGGATAATATCTATAGATTAAATCAACTGGATAATATCTATAGATTAAATCAACTGGATAATATCTATAGATTAAATCAACTGGATAATATCTATAGATTAAATCAACTGGATAATATCTATAGATTAAATCAACTGGATAATATCTATAGATTAAATCAACTGGATAATATCTATAGATTAAATCAACTGGATAATATCTATAGATTAAATCAACTGGATAATATCTATAGATTAAATCAACTGGATAATATCTATAGATTTAATCAACTGGATAATATCTATAGATTAAAAGCAGAAGGCGCCTTTGTTAGATCTAGGAAAAAATGTATTGATGAGGGAGAACAGAATTCACACTATTTCTTTAGACTTGAGAAATGTCACTCTACAAATAACACTATCCATAATTTAAAACAGTGATGGTATTATTACAGATGACCAAAAATGAATGGCTAACTACTGTAGCCATTTTTACAGAAAATTGTATAGCTCTACATACTGTCAGGAATCCACAGATATGTTTTTAGACTCACTGAATAATGTTCACTCTATCAGTGATATAGAATCTAAACAGTGTGATGAACCCATCATAGTTGAAGAGATTATTGAGTCTATCAAACATCTAAAGAACAATAAATCCCCAGGCATTAATGGAATTCTGACAGAATTTTACAAGTTATTTAAAAAAAAATGTATTTAACCTTTATTTAACCAGGTAGGCAAGTTGAGAACAAGTTCTCATTTACAATTGTGACTTGGCCAAGATAAAGCAAAGCAGTTCGACACATACAAAAACACAGAGTTACACATGGAGTAAAACAAACATACAGTCAATAATACAGTAGAAAAATAAGTATATATACAATGTGAGCAAATTAGGTGAGATAAGGGAGGTAAAGGCAAAAAAAAAAGGCCATGGTGGCGAAGTAAATACAATATAGCAAGTAAAACACTGGAATGGTAGATTTGCAGTGGAAGAATGTGCAAAGTAGAGATAGAAATAATGGGGAGAAAAATAAATGAATAAATATAGTAGGGGGAGAGGTAGTTCTTTGGGCAAATTATAGATGGGCTATGTACAGGTGCAGTAATCTGTGAGCTGCGCTGACAGCTGGTGCTTAAAGCTAGTGAGGGAGATAAGTGTTACCAATTTCAGAGATTTTTGTAGTTTGTTCCAGTCATTGGCAGCAGAGAACTGGAAGGAGAGGCGAACAAAGGAAGATTTGGTTTTGTGGGTGACCAGAGAGATATACCTGCTGGAGCACGTGCTACAGGTGGGTGCAGCTATGGTGACCAGCGAGCTGAGATAAGGGGGGACTTTACTTAGCAGGGTCTTGTAGATGACCTGGAGCCAGTGGGTTTGGCGACGAGTATGAAGCGAGGCAGGTGCAGGCAGCGATCGGTTGAAGAGCATGCATTTAGTTTTACTTGTATTTAAGAGCAATTGGAGGCCACGGAAGGAGAGTTGTATGGCATTGAAGCTCGTGTTAGTGTCCAAACAAGGGTCAGAAGTATACAGAATGGTGTCGTCTGCGTAGAGGTGGATCAGAGACTCACCAGCAGCAAGAGTGACATCGTTGATGTATACAGAGAAGAGAGTCGGTCCAAGAATTGAACCCTGTGGCACCCTCATAGAGACTGCCAGAGGCTCGGACAACAGGCCCTCCGATTTGACACACTGATCTCTATCAGAGAAGTAGTTGGTGAACCAGGCGAGGTAATCATTTGAGAAACCAAGGCTATCGAGTCTGCCAATGAGGATGTGGCGACTGACAGAGTTGAAAGCCTTGGCCAGGTCAATGAATACGGCTGCACAGTATTGTTTCTTATCGATGGCGGTTAAGATATCGTTTAGGACCTTGAACGTGGCTGAGGTGCAACCATGACTAGCTCTGAAACCAGATTGCATAGCGGAGAAGGTATGGTGGGATTCTAAATGGTCGGTAATCTGTTTGTTGACTTGGCTTTCGAAGACCTTAGAAAGGCAGGGTAGGATAGATATAGGTCTGTAGCAGTTTGGGTCAAGAGTGTTCCCCCCTTTGAAGAGGGGGATGACCGCAGCTGCTTTCCAATCTTTGGGAATCTGAGACGACACAAAAGACAGGTTGAACAGGCTAGTAATAGGGGTTGCAACAATTTCGGCAGATAATTTTTAGAAAGAAAGGGTCCAGATTGTCTAGCCTGGCTGATTTGTAGGGGTCCAGATTTTGCAGCTCTTTCAGAACATCAGCTGACTGGATTTGGGAGAAGGAGAAATGGGGAAGGCTTGGGCGAGTTGCTGTGTGGGGTGCAGTGCTGTTGACCGGGGTAGAGGTAGTCAGGTGGAAAGCATGGCCAGCTGTAGAAAAATGCTTATTGAAATGCTCAATTATAGTGCAGTCCTCAGTGCAGTGGGCATCTGGGAGTAGGTGTTCTTATTCTATTCCATAGACTTTACAGTGTCCCAGAACTTTTTTGAGTTTGTGTTGCAGGAAGCAAATTTCTGCTTGAAAAAGCTAGCCTTGGCTTTTCTAACTGCCTGTGTATATTGGTTTCTAGCTTCCCTGAAAGTTGCATATCACGGGGGCTGTTCGGTGCTAATGCAGAACGCCATAGGATGTTTTTGAACAATTTAATGAACAAGTTTCTAAAAATACTTTAAAAACAATCTTCTCCCTCTAACAATGACTCGGGGGTTAATAACACTGCTCATCGATAAGTGGTGTCTAATTTATTAGCCTTACTACTTGAAAAAGAATTAAAGAATTCCTGGATGCAATCATTGATGAAACACAGTCTGGCTTTATGAGGAACAGACATATTTCTAACAATATCAGACATACTTGACTACTCAGACCTAATAACCGAAGATAGCTTCATATTATTTTTTTTATTTTTAGAAAGCAGCAGTTCCTCTTCCACTCCCTTGAGAAATTTGGCTTTGGGGATTTTTTCTGTAAGGCTATTAAGACTCTCTATACGAATGGTAACAGCTCTATCAAACTGAAACATGGCACCTCCCCTAGATTTCAGTTAATAAGGATCTAACCCTTTTTTTCAATTCTCCCCTAAAATGACATACCCAAATCTAACTGCCTGTAGCTCAGGACCTTAAGCAAGTATATGCATATTCTTGATACTATTTGAAAGGAAACAGTTTGAAGTTTGTGGAAATGTGAAATTCATGTAGAAGAATATAACACATTAGATCTGGTAAAAGATAATACAAAGAAAAAAACATGCGTTTAAAAAAAAATGTATACCATTATCTTTGAAATGCAAGAGAAAGACCATAATGTATTATTCCAGCCCAGGCGCAATTTATATTTTGGCCGCTAGATGGCAGCAGTGTATGTGCAAAGTTTTAGACTGAACAAATGAACCATTGCATATCTGTTCATAATGTTGGATCAAGACTGCCCGAATGTACCTAATTGGTTTATTAATATATTTTCAAGTTCATAATTGTGCACTCTCCTCAAACAATAGCATGGTATTATTTCACTGTAATAGCTACTGTAAATTGGACAGTGCCGTTAGATTAACAAGAATGTAAGCTTTCTGCCCATATCAGATATGTCTATGTCCTGGGATTTTTTTGTTTGTTACTTACAACCTCATGCTAATCACATTAGCCTACGTTAGCTCAACTGTCCCACAGGGGGGATATCGATCCCATAGAGGTTAATTAACTTCATGTTGGTTTGCAATTATAATATTGACAAAGTTCCAATTAAACTCTATGCTTTTCATCGGCAGGTTTTCTTGTCATGATCCTTAAAATATAAACATAATTTTTCTCCACACAGATATTATATATGGAATAATCAGGACATATTGTATAAAAATATATACAGTGCCTTGCGAAAGTATTTGGCCCCCTTGAACTTTGCGACCTTTTGACACATTTCAGGCTTCAAACATAAAGATATAAAACTGTATTTTTTTGTGAAGAATCAACAACAAGTGGGACACAATCATGAAGTGGAACGACATTTATTGGATATTTCAAACTTTTTTAACATATCAAAAACTGAAAAATTGGGCGTGCAAAATTATTCAGCCCCCTTAAGTTAATACTTTGTAGCGCCACCTTTTGCTGCGATTACAGCTGTAAGTCGCTTGGGGTATGTCTCTATCAGTTTTGCACATCGAGAGACTGACATTTTTTCCCATTCCTCCTTGCAAAACAGCTCGAGCTCAGTGAGGTTGGATGGAGAGCATTTGTGAACAGCAGTTTTCAGTTCTTTCCACAGATTCTCGATTGGATTCAGGTCTGGACTTTGACTTGGCCATTCTAACACCTGGATATGTTTATTTTTGAACCATTCCATTGTAGATTTTGCTTTATGCTTTGGATCATTGTCTTGTTGGAAGACAAATCTCCGTCCCAGTCTCAGGTCTTTTGCAGACTCCATCAGGTTTTCTTCCAGAATGGTCCTGTATTTGGCTCCATCCATCTTCCCATCAATTTTAACCATCTTCCCTGTCCCTGCTGAAGAAAAGCAGGCTCAAACCATGATGCTGCCACCACCATGTTTGACAGTGGTGATGGTGTGTTCAGGGTGATGAGCTGTGTTGCTTTTACGCCAAACATAACGTCTTGCAAGTTCAATTTTGGTTTCATCTGACCAGAGCACCTTCTTCCACACGTTTGGTGTGTCTCACTGAACTTCTGGAGAGAGTTTGCTGCACTGAAAGTAAAGGGGCTGAATAATTTTGCACGCCCAATTTTTCAGTTTTTGATTTGTTAAAAAAGTTTGAAATATCCAATAAATGTCGTTCCACTTCATGATTGTGTCCCACTTGTTGTTGATTCTTCACAAAAAAATACAGTTTTATATCTTTATGTTTGAAGCCTGAAATGTGGCAAAAGGTCGCAAAGTTCAAGGGGGCCGAATACTTTCGCAAGGCACTGTATATGTTTTTAGAATATTGGTCCTGAAATAATATCCTATTGGTGAGCCAACTTGTAAATGCAGAGGGACTTTTACCACATTATACGGAATTCTTATCACTTTACAAGGTCCCTGTAACACCTAAAGATTTTGCAATTGTTTTAGATGCCATTCCCTCAGGTGTTGCTTTATTATTCAGGAACGTGTCAAGACCTGACCCTCAGAGCCTACCTTCTATTGACCCTGTTGACTCATCAGTAGGAAAGATTTGTTTTTCTTTTAGTCTATTCAACAACAATAGATTGTTAACAGCCTTGTTTCAAAAGGATGTTGTACCTTATTGGAATGGTTGTATTGATAATGTCTGTTGGAAAAAAGTTTGGATGGTGCCACACACATCCCTACTTATTAACAAAATGAAGGAATTTATTCATAAATATTATCCTGCCAACCACTAAATGAAGAAGTAAAAAATAATAATCTAATTGTACATTTTGTAATGACCACCCAGAAACAGTGTTGCATCTTTTTTTTGGCATTCTATTCATGTAAGGAATCTGTGGCAAGACATCAGTAGATTTATAATTTAACATATTTATGAAGATTTTACACTATTATGGAGAGAGATGCTGCTTGGATTCTTTACTTATGATAGAAATAAGTTGAAACAATTTGAAGTAATTAATATCATTATTCTTGTAGCCCCATTTCATATTCACAAATGTAAATTTACAAACAAAACACCACATTTTACTACCTTACAAAAATAAATGGAACTATATTTTAAGACAATGAAATACTTTGCCAACAAAAAAGCTGTTAGAATTATAAATGTGTGTATGCCCCTTAAGGTAATGTGATATTGTACCCCCTAGCCCAATTCTACTTTGTATATTCTTTATACATACACTTGTGTTCCCCATGTACTTTTGTATTGATTTGTTGTTAATAAAAATATATATATATATATATATATTTCAGGGGGCGATGTTGGTCACGTGCTGGTTTCAACTTCCTGTTTACCACTTGTTCCTTGAGACAGTTCACCGATTGCAACACTTCAACAGTCGTGTGATTTTTGATCAAGACTAATAAATACGCTTTTGAATCGCTGCTGCTACGGATTTAATCGTTTTGGAACCGGTAATACTTTTTGTCATTACTGGGGAAGAGGAGAGCAAATGAATAAATGACAGAGGAAACGTGACTAGGCCAGGAGTCCTCGCGATTTCCTGAGTCAGGCGCCCGGAGTATTCCTCTGCCAACAAAGGCTCAATACCAAACATACGAGTGATGAGGGCAAGGACTAAAAACCAGTCAGCATTAATTTTTCTCCGCAAAACGTTTAGTAATGTGTTGGATTTAACTTTAAGTGTGGATACTTCCTAACATTATTTAACTAACGTCAGCTACCTTAGCTAGACAACCAAATCCACCACCACTAGCTTAGCCACGTAAACAAATTACTATACATTCTGCTTGCCTGGCAAGTTTTACTCGGAAGGGTTTGCTAGCCTGCTGGCTGGTTAATACATCCTTGTTTCTAGAGGGTACCAGCACAGCGGTGCCCTGAATTCGGGGAGAATACCCGGCTCCGGCCCTTTCAAGCGGGCAGTCAGGAAGAAACTGGCTGGGAAGGGATGGCCTGGTGGGTCTTCCCGTTCCCAAGGTGCTGCGGTGTTTGAGGGCGGAAGAGTTCGGATAGAACCTACGGTGGGTCTCGGCACGATGATGTCTGCATTCCCTTCCGTGTCTGGGAGTCTCACGGACTCCGGGCTAATGATATCAGGCAGAAAGACTGAGGAAATAGAGGATTTGATAGATTTGTTTTCGAAGACACAGTACAGAGCGAAAGAAGTCACGCCACGGGTAAGTCCGAGGTTCTCAGCATACATGTTTTTAACTGTTATTTCTTCATGTCATTATAGCCAGTTTTAGCTATGTGTTTACTCCGAGATGGTGTGCCATCCACCAAACGTCCCTTTACGCGTGCTTCAAATAAACAACAGCCTGCAGTGCCTAGTGCCAGCAATCAAATCCATTTTATTTATATAGCCCTTCGTACATCAGCTGATATCTCAAAGTGCTGTACAGAAACCCAGCCTAAAACCCCAAACAGCAAGCAATGCAGGTGTAGAAGCACGGTGGCTAGGAAAACCCTAGAAAGAGACTGCTCACCTGCTCCAGACGTTAGGCTACCTCTGAAGGAAGGAGATTCTATTTCTTTAACTGTCCAGATACTCAGGCTTAGTCAAGCCTTTTTCATACAACTTCAAACCCACCAACACATAACAAACGTGCATGGAACGATATTCTCAGTAAGACGCATGCCATGTGAATAGCACTTAGCTAAGTCATTTATGATAGTGGTCAAAGAATGACATGGTCAAAGACTATACAATGAAGGAAGGTGTCCTTATTTTGGGGGTAATGATGAGATGGTACGCATATCGGTTCATATTCTTCATAAATCTAGTGGTTATATTTCATATGATTTAGAAGTGACCAAACACGCAGCAGGAAATCCTTCACAAGCCACCTTTTAATGTGTATGTCTGCAGTTTCTCATGAGCATCACCTAAATGTTGACAGAAACCACGGTGGTTGAAAATAGGCCTACATTTTGGGACATGGGACAACTGTACCATTGGCTCTTCCCAGGTTGTGGCCAATTAACTGAGCTACACATCCTGTTTTTCCTTCTTTGTGTGGGGGGTGACTATGCGTTTCACGGAAGTCTATCAATCACCACTTTGGAATATTTGTCTCTCACAGGTCGAGACGATAGAGAAGCGTTGCTTGGAGCTCTTTGGCCGAGACTACAAGTACAGCGTCATCCACAACGCCAACGGGGAAGTGTGTGGCCACTACCCCCGACAGATGGTCTTCCTGGAGTATGAATGTACAGAGCTCCATAAAGACGGGTACCGTACCTACCTACGCTACCTTAACAAGGTCATCAATGAGGCTGTGTCTGCAAATATTAGACCTACTAATCAAATCAAATCAAATCAAATTTATTTATATAGCCCTTCGTACATCAGCTGATATCTCAAAGTGCTGTACAGAAACCCAGCCTAAAACCCCAAACAGCAAGCAATGCAGGTGTAGAAGCACGGTGGCTAGGAAAAACTCCCTAGAAAGGCCAAAACCTAGGAAGAAACCTAGAGAGGAACCAGGCTATGTGGGGTGGCCAGTCCTCTTCTGGCTGTGCCGGGTGGAGATTATAACAGAACATGGCCAAGATGTTCAAATGTTCATAAATGACCAGCATGGTCGAATAATAATAAGGCGAACAGTTGAAACTGGAGCAGCAGCACAGCCAGGTGGACTGGGGACAGCAAGGAGTCATCATGTCAGGTATTCCTGGGGCATGGTCCTAGGGCTCAGGTCCTCCGAGAGAGAGAAAGAAAGAGAGAATTAGAGAGAGCATGTGTGGGATGGCCAGTCCTCTTCTGGCTGTGCCGGGTGGAGATTATAACAGAACATGGCCAAGATGTTCAAATGTTCATAAATGACCAGCATGGTCGAATAATAATAAGGCAGAACAGTTGAAACTGGAGCAGCAGCACAGCCAGGTGGACTGGGGACAGCAAGGAGTCATCATGTCAGGTAGTCCTGGGGCATGGTCCTAGGGCTCAGGTCCTCCGAGAGAGAGAAGGAGAGAATTAGAGAACGCACACTTAGATTCACACAGGACACCGAATAGGACAGGAGAAGTACTCCAGATATAACAAACTGACCCTAGATGTACAGTCCTTGTTTCCCCAGTCCTTGTTTCCTCAACTTCTCTCAAAGCACATTGGAGGAGGAGGACCGAGGGAGGGACCTTGGATCCTCTCCCCCAATAGGCTTTGAGGGGAGTTGAAGAAACAAGCAAGGATTTGACACCCAGTAACATTCTCAGTCACAGCCTGAGACAAAGTTCAGTCCACTTAGTCACCAATTACATTGTTGTTTATTTGTGTGTACCATAGTCCACATTCAGATATGATAAATGGAGTAGGAGTGCCGATCTAGGCTCAGGTCACCCGGTCCCTATAGTCTTATTCATTATGATCTAAAAAGCTAAACTGATCCGAGATCATCTTTTCTAATCTGAGCTGGATTAAGAAAACAGGCCCTGAAAACAAAACGGGGTTAAATGTAGTCCGGTCCACATCTTCATGAGTCATGATTCATGACACCGAGGGGGTTGGAAATGTCTGAGGTTCTCTAATTATATTTATGATTAAATGGGAAACGTTATGGGAGCGTTCTATTTTGGAATGTGTTCGGAAATAGAATATGTACTTTTGACTTATGAGTAGAGGAACCCAACGCTTCTAAACTCTGTGAGGAAGATGTCTCTAGGTTTAAAAAAGTGCTTTTGTCAGACTGGACAACATGTTCATGGGGAGAATGTATTCCCTTCATGCGTTATGTTTCCGAATATCTGTGACCTGTCCCATAGTTGCCCTCTATGTGAATTCATAAGTCGGGGGAAACAGCCACTCAATAGTTCATGTAAACACCCATAGAATGTTTGCCCAATCAGGTTATCTAGAGCTAACAAACACACGAGTGAGATGGATTTGATGTGTCATTGTTTGTGTTGTTGATTGACACTAAATAGGGGCTTTAGGCTATGAGCTCACTCAAGAATAACCATTAGTTTAGATGTTAAAATTAAAACGCTGAATACTAAATGGGGTTGAGTTACATGCTGACCAAAACACTCGCGTGCATGCTGATTTTTGTACCCCCACACCGGACACGATCAGGACACGCAGGTTGAAATATCAAAACAAACTCTCAACCAATTATATTCATTTTGGGACAGGTCGAAAAGCATTAAACATTTATTGAAAATTAGCTAGCTAGCTTGCTGTTGCTAACTAATTTGTCCTTTGATATAAACACTGGGTTGTTATTTTAACTGAAAGGCACAAGGTCCTCTACTCTGACAATTAATCCACAGATAAAACGGTACACCAAATTAGTTTCTCGTCACTGGTCAAAAGTAGAGCACTAAATAGGGAATAGGAGGCCATTTGGGACATCCTCCTCCTCCATTCACCCCTAAGCTGCTCCAGGGACTTTGGCTGTACTGTGGTTGAACCTGTACCTCTGGCGCCGAGCCAATCTTACTGGACTGTATGTGAGCCGTCAGTCTATTGGGGCAGTTTGATGTGTTATTTCGCTACACTCGCATTAACATCTGCTAGCCATGTGTATGTGACAAATACAATTTGATTTGATTTTTCACTTGCTACATTATATAATATTGCTATATTGAGGACTATGATTCATGTAGGTATTACTTTGTTTTAACATATCAATGAAGATATATTGCTATTTGGTATATTGATGATCCATGTATTGCTGATTTTTATAATTTATTTCTCCATTGTAATGAAAATATATTGAGGATCCATATATTGCTTTGTTAGAATAGATCAATGAAAATCTATTGCTGTAGTGAGGAGTATGTTGCTTGATATCTTGCTGCTGCTGTCTCCTTAGGTTTGAGAGCACAGTCCAGATCACCAAGCTGCAGGATCTGGTGAACCGCAGTAAGATGGCCCGCTGCAGAGGGAGGTTTGTCTGCCCTGTCATCCTCTACAACGGCAAAGTATGATTCGTATATTTATATATATATATATATATATAGATTTTTATCTATTTACATATTTATTTATATGTAAATATATGAATTATATACAGTACCATTCAAACGTTTGGACACCTGCTCATTCCAGGGTTTTTCTTTATTTTTACTATTTTCTTCATTGTAGAATAATAGTGAAGACATAAAAACTATGAAATAACATATATGAAATCATGTAGTAACCAAAAAAGGGTAAACATATTTGAGATTCTTCACAGTAGCCAGCCTTTGCCTTGCGCACTCTTGGCGTTCTCTCAACCAGCTTTTTATTTATTTAACCTTTATTTAACTAGGCAAGCCAGTTAAGAACAAATTCTTATTTTACAATGACTGCCTACCCAGGCCAAACCCCTCTCCTAACCTGGATGACGCTGGGCCAATTGTGCGCTGCTTTATTGGACTCCCGATCATGGCCGGTTGTGATACAGCCCGGGATCGAACCAGGGTCTGTAGTGAAGCTTCTAGCACTGTGATACAATGCCTTGCGCAACTCCTGCTCCATAAGGTTGTCACCTGGAATACATTTAATTTAAAACGTGTGCCTTCTTAATATGTGTAATTTCTTTCCTTAATGCATTTGAGCCAATGAGTTGTTGTGACAAGGTAGGGGTGGTATACAGAAGATAGCCCTATTTGGTAAAAGACCAAGTCGTTATTATGGCAACAACAGCTCAAATAAGCAAAGAGAAATGACAGTCCATCATTACTTTAAGACATGAAGGTCAGTCTGTCCGGAAAATGTCAAGACCTTTGAAAGTTTCTTCAAGTGCAGTCTCAAAAACTATCAAGCGCTATGATGAAATTGAATCTCATGAGGACTGCCACAGGAAAGGAAGCCTCAGAGTTACCAATGCTGCAGAAGGTAAGTTAATTAGAGTTAACTGCACTGCACCTCAGATTGCAGCCCAAATAAATGCTTCACAGAGTTGAAGTAACAGACACATCTCAACATCAACTATTCAGATGAGACTGTGTGAAGCAGGCCTTCATGGTCAAATTGCTGCAAAGAAACCACTACTAAAAGTGCACCAAAAAGAAGAAGAGACTTGATTGGTCCAAGAAACATGAGCAATTAGACCGGTGGAAATCTGTCCTTTGGTCTGATGAGTCCAAATTTGAGATTTTTAGTTCCGACAGCCGTGTCTTTGTGAGACGCAGAGTAGGTGAACAGATAGATGATCTCCGCATTTGTGGTTCCCAACATGAAGCTGGAGGAGGAGGTGTGATGGTGCTTTGCTGGTGACACTGTCAGTGATTTATTTAGAATTCAAGGCATACTTAACCAGTATGGCTTCCACAGCATTCTGTAGCAAAAAGCCATCCCATCTGATTTGTGCTTAATGGGACTGTTTTTCAACAGGACAATGACCCAAAACACACCTTCAGGCTGTAAGGACTATTTGACCAAGAAGGAGAGTGATGGAGTGCTGCATCCGATGGCCTGGCCTCCACAATCACCCAACCTCAACCCAATTGAGATGGTTTGGGATGAGTTGGATCACAGAGTGAAGGAAAAGCAGCCAATAAGTGCTCAGCATATGTGGGAACTCCTTCAAGACTGTTGGAAAAGCATTCCTCATGAAGCTGGTTGAGAAAATTTCAAGAATGTGCAAAGCTGTCAAGGCAAAGGGTGATTACTTTAAATAATCTCAAATATAAAATATTTTGATTTGTTGAACAGTCTTTGGATTCCAAACGTGTTATTGCATAATTTTGATGTCTTCACTATTAATCTACAATGTAGAAAATAGTAAAAAACTTGAATGAGTAGCTATGTCCAAACTTTTGATGGCTACTGTGTATGTATATGTGTGTTTGTAAATGTATTAAAAAAAATGTTTTAATGGATATGTTGCTTTTATTTGAACAAGGAAGTGATTGTGTCAAAAACAACAATGAGAGGGAGGCTTGATTGACAGGTTTCTAGACTATTGAGATGAGTTGTATGCTAACCAGCGTGTGTGCTAATCCTTTGTTGTCTTCCCATTGCAGCATATCTGTCGATCATCCACTCTGGCAGGCTGGGGGGAGCTATATGGGCGCACAGGCTACAACTACATCTTCTCAGGTGAGACTGGTACAAAATACATTTTGTCAGCAAGGAAAACTCTTAATATAGTTCACTAAGCGTCTCAGGTTTGGTCAGTTTTCCCCTTTTGATCATAGTTAATAAGATTACATGGACAGGGAGAACTAGATCCTAGATCAGCATTCCTGCTCTGAGAAGCTTTATGAATACAGGACCAGATCAATTTTAATCTGGACCCATTTACAAAAGAATAAGTTTTCATGCACCGCTTCCACCCAGTTTCACTTTTGTGTCTGAAATGCTAACGTTTGGATCTACTCACCTTTGTCAGAGCGACTACTTTGTCAGCAAGCGTCTCACTTTTTACTGCTGCTCTTCAATTATTTGTTACTTTTTTTCTCCTTCTTTTAAAAAAACAGTATTTTTCATAAGATCAAACGTTGCTGCTGTATTTTCACTTGTTTGGCTGTAGTCCATTCCCCAAGCCAGTTTTTGAATATGCATCCCTTTCCTGAAAAAGTGTCCGTATTCGATATTTGAAACGTCCCTTTATTGCGGATAAATGGATCCAGTTTAGAATTTTGTTGTCGTGATGCAGCTCTGTCTCCGTCTTCCTCTCCCTAGGGGGGATTGATGACACATGGGGGGCAGAGTCTGAGCCAGAGGTTCCAGAGGACGACAGTGCCAGGTTGGTGTCTTTTCACATGAGGGATTGGTTTGGTTTCTTTGCTTGATTCAATACTCAAAATGCCACAGACATTTGAGTGGTAATGTGATGACGTCTAAAACCTTAATTTCTTTGCACTATTTCTCTCCCTCCTATCGCTCTCTCTGTGTAGCCCTTCTCATTGTCTTTCTCTCCCTCCTATCGCTCTCTCTGTGTAGCCCTTCTCATTGTCTTTCTCTCCCTCCTATCGCTCTCTCTGTGTACCCCTTCTCAATGTCTTTCTCTCCCTCCTATCGCTCTCTCTATGTACACCTTCTCAATGTCTTTCTCTCCCTCCTATCGCTCTCTCTGTGTACCCCTTGTCATTGTGTTTCTCTCCCTCCTATCACTCTCTCTGTACACCTTCTTAATGTCTTTCTCTCCCTCCTATCGCTCTCTCTGTGTACCCCTTCTCAATGTCTTTCTCTCCCTCCTATCGCTCTCTCTGTGTACCCCTTCTCAATGTCTTTCTCTCCCTCCTATCGCTCCGCTCTCTCTGTGTACCCCTTCTCAATGTCTTTCTCTCCCTCCTATCGCTCTCTCTGTGTACCCCTTCTCAATGTCTTTCTCTCCCTCCTATCGCTCTCTCTCTGTACCCCTTCTCAATGTCTTTCTCTCCCTCCTATCGCTCTCTTTCTTTTTCTTGCTTGATTGAATGCTGAAAATACTAAATACATGTTAGTGGTTCTGTGTACTTCTCTGCTCAACCATCTCTGTCTCACTTTCTCTCTGTCTTTCTTCAGCAATGGGGACTCTCAGCTCTTTGACAAGGTGCGGGGTCTGGACATCAAGCTGCTGCGCTACCTCTCTGTGCGCTACATCTGTGACCTCATGGTGGAGAACAAGAAGGTCAAGTTTGGCCTAAAGTAAGTCAACACACCCACACCCTCACCCAGCCAGCATTCTTAATGTATTCAACACACCCTCACCCAGCCAGGATTCTTAATGTATTCAACACACCCTCACCCAGCCAGCATTCTTAATGTATTCAACACACCCTCACCCAGCCAGGATTCTTAATGTATTCAACACACCCAGCCAGGATTCTTAATGTATTCAACACACCCTCACTCAGCCAGGATTCTTAATGTATTCAACACACTCAGCCAGGATTCTTAATGTATTCAACACACCCAGCCAGGATTCTTAATGTATTCAACACACCCTCACTCAGCCAGGATTCTTAATGTATTCAACACACCTTCACTCAGCCAGGATTCTTAATGTATTCAACACACCCTCACTCAGCCAGGATTCTTAATGTATTCAACACACTCTCACTCAGCCAGGATTCTTAATGTATTCAACACACCCAGCCAGGATTCTTAATGTATTCAACACACCCAGCCAGGATTCTTAATGTATTCAACACACCCAGCCAGGATTCTTAATGTATTCAACACACCCAGCCAGGATTCTTAATGTATTCAACACACCCTCACTCAGCCAGGATTCTTAATGTATTCAACACACTCTCACCCATCCAGGATTCTTAATGTATTCAACACACCCTCACTCAGCCAGGATTCTTAATGTATTCAACACACCCAGCCAGGATTCTTAATGTATTCAACACACCCTCACCCAGCCAGGATCCTTAATGTATTCAACACACCCAGCCAGGATTCTTAATGTATTCAACACACCCTCACTCAGCCAGGATTCTTAATGTATTCAACACACCCTCACCCAGCCAGGATTCTTAATGTATTCAACACACCCTCACCCAGCCAGGATTCTTAATGTATTCAACACACCCTCACTCAGCCAGGATCCTTAATGTATTCAACACACTCTCACCCAGCCAGGATTCTTAATGTATTCAACACACCCTCACTCAGCCAGGATTCTTAATGTATTCAACACACCCAGCCAGCATTCTTAATGTATTCAACACACCCTCACCCAGCCAGGATTCTTAATGTATTCAACACACCCTCACCCAGCCAGGATTCTTAATGTATTCAACACACCCTCACTCAGCCAGGATTCTTAATGTATTCAACACACCCTCACTCAGCCAGGATTCTTAATGTATTCAACACACCCTCACTCAGCCAGGATCCTTAATGTATTGAACACACCCTCACTCAGCCAGGATTCTTAATGTATTCAACACACCCAGCCAGGATTCTTAATGTATTCAACACGCCCTCACTCAGCCAGGATTCTTAATGTATTCAACACACCCTCACTCAGCCAGGATTCTTAATGTATTCAACACACCCAGCCAGGATTCTTAATGTATTCAACACACCCAGCCAGCATTCTTAATGTATTCAACACACCCTCACCCAGCCAGGATTCTTAATGTATTCAACACACCCTCACCCAGCCAGGATTCTTAATGTATTCAACACACCCTCACTCAGCCAGGATTCTTAATGTATTCAACACACCCTCACCCAGCCAGGATTCTTAATGTATTCAACACACCCTCACCCAGCCAGGATTCTTAATGTATTCAACACACCCTCACCCAGCCAGGATTCTTAATGTATTCAACACACTCAGCCAGGATTCTTAATGTATTCAACACACCCTCACTCAGCCAGGATTCTTAATGTATTCAACACACCCTCACCCAGCCAGCATTCTTAATGTATTCAACACACCCTCACCCAGCCAGGATTCTTAATGTATTCAACACACCCTCGCCCAGCCAGCATTCTTAATGTATTCAACACGCCCTCACCCAGCCAGGATCCTTAATGTATTCAACACACCCAGCCAGGATTCTTAATGTATTCAACACACCCTCACTCAGCCAGGATTCTTAATGTATTCAACACACCCTCACTCAGCCAGGATTCTTAATGTATTCAACACACCCTCACTCAGCCAGCATTCTTAATGTATTCAACACACCCTCACTCAGCCAGGATTCTTAATGTATTCAACACACCCTCACTCAGCCAGGATTCTTAATGTATTCAACACACCCTCACCCAGCCAGGATCCTTTATGTATTCAACACACACTCACAGGTTGGTCTTTTGGTAGCGTTATGTAATATACTTAACTCCTAAAGTGTACCCTTGTTTGCACGTTGACCTTTGCATGTGTGGTGGTGTTTTTGTCAAAAGGTTGTGTGTGTTTATTTACCTAGGTGCCTACGTACTTGTTTGATGTAATTGTGTGCGGCAGGTAGCCTCAAGGTTAGAGCGTTGGGCCAGTAACTGAAAGGTCGCTGGTTCAAATCCCAGAGCCGATTAGGTGGGGGAAAAAATCTGTCGCTGTGCCCTGAGCAAGGCACTTAACCCCAATTTCTCCAGGGGCACTGGACAATGGTGACCCTGGCTGTGACCCCACTCCCTCCGGGTGTCTCGGTGGAGTTGGAATATGCAAGACACACATTTCCAGTTCACACTTGTACAAGTGTGTAACAGGACAAATATAAGCACCCCCCAAATTATTATTATTATGTTATGTAATGTAATGATGTATGTGCATGTGCGTGCTTGTGTGACAGTTAATTTGGGAATCATGTCATGTATAGTTAGACAAGAATGTTCAGTATGAGGTTAGTGCTTCAGGTGTGTTGTAGCTGCTTCATCACATTGGGAATATTTTCTCTCTTTACTCTTTTATTTGATCTGTCGTCCAGTGTCACCTCGTCTGAGAAGGTGGATAAGGCTCAACGATATGCAGACTTCACCCTGCTCTCTGTGCCTTACCCAGGTAAAAACCCTTA
Organism: Oncorhynchus mykiss; assembly: GCF_013265735.2. NCBI lineage: Eukaryota > Metazoa > Chordata > Actinopteri > Salmoniformes > Salmonidae > Oncorhynchus > Oncorhynchus mykiss. Next base: position 76,648,533 of record NC_048571.1, on the reverse strand, counting down.
TCCAGGAAAATCCCTAACTCGTACCCGGGTAAAACCCTAGCCCGTACCCAGGTAAAACCCACATCTCTCTACAACCCAACCCCCTACATTTAAAATACATTTATTTGTTAACTTTTTATCTACTTTTTATAATGTCGGTTTTATTAGGAAAAGTAGGTTTCCACACACAGTTTATGTACAATAGTTACATAGACAACAGAAAGGCAGTTGGTAAGCCTTACAATGCATTTCAACATCCTTATTGTTATAGCTACACTCATCCTCAGAGAGAGAGAGCTGTGCTCTCCTCTATGCATACCATTTTTTTACCACAACTCCAGGGCTGTATTCATTAGCGTACACGGTTTTCAACTGAAACCCGAAACAAGTGGTTCTTATTGGATCCTCCCTGTTTCTGTTTTCTTCTGTTCGCTGTCTAATGAACACCACCCCTCTCTCTGTGTCTCCAGGGTGTGAGTTCTTTAAGGACTACAAAGATAGAGACTACACCGCTGAGGGACTAGTATTCAACTGGAATCAGGTATAGTGTTTGACGCACACACACAATCTCTGAGATTCCTCATATCTATCCATCCAGATGAACTATTCTCAGGGCTTGTATTGACAATGCGTCTTGAAGTTAGGACTACTGATGTAGGATCCGGTCCCCCCCTGTCCATTTATCTTATTCATTGTGATCTCAAAGACATAATTGAACCTAGATGAGCACTCTTACACGCGTTATGAATAGGAGCTCAGATCTCAAAGACATAACTGAACCTAGGTGAGCACCCTTACACTCGTTATGAATAGGAGCTCAGATCTCAAAGACAACTAAACCTAGATGAGCACTCTTACACACTTTATGAATACGAGCTCAGATCTCAAAGACAACTGAACCTAGGTGAGCACTCTTACACGCGTTATGAATAGGAGCTCAGATCTCAAAGACATAACTGAACCTAGATGAGCACTCTTACACACTTTATGAATACGAGCTCAGATCTCAAAGACAACTGAACCTAGGTGAGCACTCTTACACGCTTTATGAATAGGAGCTCAGATCTCAAAGACATAACTAAACCTAGGTGAGCACTCTTACACACTTTATGAATACGAGCTCAGATGTCAAAACATACTGTTTCATTGTTAACCTTCACCAACAGGATTTTGTGGATGCTCCTTTGACAATCCCTGTGTGCTTTACCAAGAACTTGAATATAGACTGGAGTAAATATCAGGTATGTCTACTAATACCTGAATATCAGGTGCATCTACTACTTTCCCTATATAACCATAATTATACTGTATTCAATACTTCAGCGAGCTGTGATTCTGAGTCTTTCCTGATATTAGTGGTCTCACAGTGACCTCTGTAGGTGGGTTATGAAGCTGCATCTGTTTGCTGGCTAATAATTTCTCATGTTAAACAAAATGTCTTGATATTTATTATGTCCATTGTTCCATTGTTTTCAGATTTAGCGGATTAGCAGATTTTTTGGGGCAAAGTTTTACTTGCTATAACTGTGATATGTGGTTTTCGCAACTAGTTACCTTAAGTTGAATGATTGAAATGTAATCTAGAAACTGTTTAAATTCAGTCTGTTATACCTAATCTGGTAACTCAAGCCAACTTTTTGTAATTTTATCATACTTTTTAATTTTTATTACTGTGGCTAATGACATTGTCTGAAATCTTTGAAAACATCCCAAATACAGCATCTATATATCATCTATACAGCTAAGAACAACAATGTGACTTGAAAACAAGTTGACACTGAGGCTAAAGAAAGTGTGCTTTATCAATATACCTGATTTGGCTAACTGTTACTTTGGACAAAATCAAGACGTTAATATTCTTGTATAAAAAAAATCTTAAATTACACCTCCAATTAGAGCAAATTCTGAAATAAGTAAAAAAAAAACAGCCCTAGTTTAAATGCATATGTTTAGGTTATAAGTGATGCAGTCCCCACACCAGGGCCACGTTCACTTGGCAAATGTTGTGGAATGTTGCAGATAGACATGAAATGAATACCGCTGATGTGATTCCTTATTCCACATGTCTGTCTGAACGTTAGTGCACCCCAGATGAAAATGTGTTGAAACTCTGTGTTCCTCTGTTTCAGTCTTGGGACCTGGTCCAGCAGACCCAGAACTACCTGAAGCTGTTGCTTCACATCATCAACAGCGACGGTCAGTGCCTGTGTGTGTGTGGGTCTGGTGTGTGTGGGGGGGGGGTCTGGTGTGTGGGTCTGGTGTGTGTGTGTGTGTGTGGGTCTGGTGTGTGGGTCTGGGGGGTGTGGGTGTGGGTCTGGTGTGTGGGTCTGGTGTTTGTGTGTGTGTGGGGAGGTGTCTGGTGTGTCTGGGGTGTGTGAGTTGTGTGGGGGGGGCGTTTGGTGTGTGGGTGGGTCTGGCTCCTAGGGGGTGTCTGGCTCCTTGGGGGCTGTAACCAATTTCTTTCAGGAAGTAAATTGACCTAGAAAAGACTGGTTAAGTCCTATCTCATATCTCATAAGGGTCCAGTGAGGGTCTCTGAGATGTTGAACTACTAGTCTTGTTCATGGGCTTTATTCCTCATCACTTCCTAATCTCTATAAAACCTTGTGTCAACCTTCATTTCTTAAGTGGTTCTGATTTGGTTGTGATTGGGTTTGCTCCCTGTAGACGAGAGCGGTCTCCTCGTGCACTGCATATCCGGTTGGGACCGGACACCTCTCTTCGTGTCCCTCCTGCGTCTCTCGCTGTGGGCAGTAAGTGTTCTCCTCTTATCTCTCTCTTTTATTCCTGTCCATCTGTTTCTCTATTTTTCTCTCCTAGGCATGGGCGGCCTTCATACCGACCTTGTGCGGCTTTCATACCGACCTTGTGCCGTACCAGGGTATTTGGTAATACCGGCATTGATCACAAGGGGCGCTAGTTTCAAAACCCACTGAGCCTTTGTAATCCGAAGGTTAGCAATGCTAACAAGTATATGTTAAATCCCATAGGGAATGCTAACTTAATGCTAACGATTGCATTGTGAACATTTTATAGTCTCTGACTTAAACTATTTTCATGACAGACATCCCAGCTCATAAAAGTATACAAGTAACCAAAGTATACAAGTAACCAACAAAATTCTACTCACAGTTTTCTGCACCCTCAAAACAAATATTACACAGCAAGGCTCATGATCCAGAAGGAGATTCTCTGCTTTCCGGCATGCAAAGCTTGATTTTGAAAGAAGCTAACAACTTGGATTCCGCTATTTCAGCCACACCCGTTGCTGACAGGTGTATAAAATCGAGCACACAGCCAATAAATCTCCATAAACAAACACATTGGCAGTAGAATGGCCTGTACTTAAGACCTCAGTGACTTTCAATGTGGCACTGTCAAAGGATGCCACCTTTCCAACAAGTCAATTGTAAGTGCCCCGGTCAGTTGTAAGTGCTGGAGCAACAACGACTCGGCCACAAGCTCACAGAACGGCATCGCCGACTGCTAAAGCGAGTAAAAATCATCTGTCCTCGGCTGCAACACTCAGGCAAAGTTCCAAACTGCCTCTGGAAGCAATGTCAGCACAAGAACTGTTCGTCGAGATCTTCATGAAATGGATTTCCATGGCAGAGCAGCCGCACACAAGCCTAAGATTACCATGTGCAATGTCAATCTTCGCCTTGAGTGGTATAAAGCTCTCTGCCACTCTGGAGCAGTGGAAACGTGTTCTCTGGAGGAATGAATCACGCTTCACCATCTGACAGTCCGACGGACAAATCTAGGTTTGGCGGATGCCAGGAGAACGCTACCTGCCCCAATGCATAGTGCCAACTGTAAAGTTTGGTGGAGGAGGAATAATGGTCTGGGGCAGTTTTTTATGGTTTGGGCTTGGCCTCTAAGTTCTAGTGAAGGGAAATCAAATTTTATTGGTCATATACACATGGTTAGCAGATGTTATTGCGAGTGTAGCAAAATGCTTGTGCAAATCTTAACACTGCAGCGTCCAATGACATTGTAGATGATTCTGTGTTTCTAACTACAGTGGGGCAAAAAAGTATTTAGTCAGCCACCAATTGTGCAAGTTCTCCCACTTAAAAAGATGAGTCCTGTAATTTTCATCATAGGTACACTTCAACTAAGACAGACAAAATTAGGAAAAGAAATCCAGAAAATCACATTGTAGGATTTTTTCAATGAATGTATTTGCAAATTATGGTGGAAAATAAGTATTTGGTCACCTACAAACAAGACCTCTCACAGACCTGTAACTTCTTCTTTAATAGGCACCTCTGTCCTCCACTCGTTACCTGTATTAATGGCACCTGTTTGAACTTGTTATCAGTATAAAAGACACCTGTCCACAACCTCAAACAGTCACACTCCAAACTCCACTATGGCAAAGAGCTGTCAAAGGACACCAGACACAACATTGTAGACCTGCACCAGGCTGGGAAGACTGAATCTGCAATAGGTAAGCAGCTTGGTTTGAAGAAATCAACTGTGGGAGCAATTATTAGGAAATGGAAGACATACAAGACCACTGATAATCTCCCTCGATCTGGGGCTCCACGCAAGATCTCACCCCGTGGGGTCAAAATGATCACAAGAACGGTGAGCAAAAATCCCAGAACCACACGGGGGGACCTAGTGAATGACCTGCAGAGAGCTGGGACCAAAGTAACAAAGCCTACCATCAGTAACACACTACGCCGCCAGGGACTCAAATCCTGCAGTGCCAGACGTGTCCCCTGCTTAAGCCAGTACATTTCCAGGCCCGTCTGAAGTTTGCTAGAGAGCATTTGGATGATCCAGAAGAAGATTGGGAGAATGTCATATGGTCAGATGAAACCAAAATATAACTTTTTGGTAAAAACTCAACTCGTCGTGTTTGGAGGACAAAGAATGCTGAGTTGCATCCAAAGAACACCATACCTACTGTGAAGCATGGGGGTGGAAACATCATTCTTTGGGGCTGTTTTTCTGCAAAGGGACCAGGACGACTGATCCGTGTAAAGGAAAGAATGAATGGGGCCATGTATCATGAGATTTTGAGTGAAAACCTCCTTCCATCAGCAAGGGCATTGAAGATGAAACGTGGCTGGGTATTTCAGCATGACAATGATCCCAAACACACCGCCCGGGCAACGAAGGAGTGGCTTCGTAAGAATCATTTCAAGGTCCTGGAGTGGCCTAGCCAGTCTCCAGAGCTCAACCCCATAGAAAATCTTTGGAGGGAGTTGAAAGTCCGTGTTGCCCAGCAACAGCCCCAAAACATCACTGCTCTAGAGGATCTGCATGGAGGAATGGGCCAAAATACCAGCAACAGTGTGTGAAAACCTTGTGAAGACTTACAGAAAACGTTTGACCTCTGTCATTGCCAACAAAGGGTATATAATAAAGTATTGAGAAACTTTTGTTATTGACCAAATATTTATTTTCCACCATAATTTGCAAATAAATTCATAAAAAATCCTACAATGTGATTTTCTGGATTGTTTTCTTTCTCATTTTGTCTGTCATAGTTGAAGTGTACCTATGATGAACATTACAGGCCTCTCTCATCTTTAAGTGGGAGAACTTGCACAATTGATGGCTGACTAAACACTTTTTTGCCCCACTGTTTGTGGAAGGCCCTTTCCTGTTTCAGCATGACAATGCCCCTGTGCACAAAGCGAGGTCCATACAAAAATGCTTTGTTGATATCGGTGGGGAAGAACTTGACTGGTCTGCACAGAGCCCTGACCTCAACCCCATCAAACACCTTTGGTATGAATTGGAACACCGACTGCGAGCTAGGCAATGCTATTGTGGCTGAATGGAAGTCCCCAAAGCAATGTTCCAACATCTAGTAGAAAGCCTTCCCAGAAGAGTGGAGGCTGTTATAGCAGCAAAGGGGGGACCAGCTCCATATTAATGCCCCTGATTTGGGAATAATATGTTCACATACTTTTGCTACCATATTAGCTAACCAAATGCACAACTGCAGAGCAATTAGCACATTGTGTGTGTGCTTGTAAACCAACACCAGGTCACTGTTACTACCTGTACTCTTCATAATGAAAAATGTGACAGGTGAAATGAAGAACGCGATCTGCTTTATCTCCTAATGTATTGCACAAGTTGACTGCAGGTATTTACATAAAAAATATTCAAATGTATAAAAAAAATGTAAATAGTTTCAACGGTATTGAAAAACCATCCCGTGGTTATTTCCAAATAACTCGGTATACGGTAAATACGATATACCTCTCTCGTGCTCTCTCTCTCTACCTCTCTACCTCCGCCAACCAGGTATCCATTTTGTAATTCAATTCCAAAGGCACTTCTTCAAAATGAATGTTCTGTAATCCCACAATGAATTCATCAGCTTTGACCCCCCCCCCCCCCCCCCCCCCCGGTGCCCCTCCCATTTTATATATTCATACGCAAATGGAATTCAGATTCAAGGCCCACCGCTTAATCACCAGATTCAATATTCAGTGTCTGCATTTATTTAAAATGTAATATTAGGTTTGGCCATATAAATATGCATCATATTTCAAATACTGAAATATTTCAAAGGGCCAATCAGTGGTTGAAACAATATCAAAGTGTTTTCTCTGCCACTGTCTCTGTAAAAAGCTGAAGGATAGGGCTAGAGAAATGTAATCACTCTCAAATTCAAAGACAGGACTAATGTAAGGACTGACCATCCATGATATCATCATTGTTTTAACCATGTTTTCAGGCTGTGCATTGTTTTGTATACATTTTACTTTGTTTAGAAATATTGGAGTAAAACCAACTTATATTTTGGGCTCTGATGGGGTACGACAGTTAAATTAAGCTCATAAATTAAATTCTTCAATGGGTACATATCATTTAATGGATGTCCCAAAAATCTATGTAGCAATTGCTGATTGCCTCTTCAAGTATTTTAAATTTATTTCAAAATAATATTTGAACCCAGGAATTTGTACCTGACACTTTTCACTACATCTATCATGCATGGTATATCTTACAAACGGAATTTAAAAAAATAGACCGAGGATAGCGGCTAGCTCGTAATCCAACGACCATGCCAATGCCACCATGTGGTGCCCATTGAGGCTAAATTGCATTCTTGAATGATTTCTTTTCTAGGATGGTGCCGTCCACGCCAGTCTGGAGCCGGCTGAAATCCTCTATCTGACCATCGCCTACGACTGGTTCCTCTTTGGGTAAGGATTCACATTGTGAGCTCAATGGACCTCTCTCCTCTCCTCTCTCTCATATATATAATTACCGCTGTGCATCTCTCCAATGTTTAACTCATCAAATGGAGTCAAAAAGAAAACGGCTGCCCTCCAGATAGCCCAATAGAGTAATTATTCTTGTCCAAACTCCTGGGACTGCTTTCAAGGAGGAGGGATGGGACCGACCAAGAATAGTACACACACACACACACACCTTCCATTCTTCCTTCCTACAATCCATCATAATTGGTCATTTTTTTCAACTGTCGGGTTTGATGTGGTGGTCTGTATTGATTTGTTATCTCTCCATCACTTAAAGGTAGACCCAGCGATAAGATTTAGATGGAAGAAGTAAACGGCATAGTGGGTCATTTTCCGCAACAACTAAGAGTGTTGAAGCGCAAGGCTAAACCTTGCTGCAGCGTGAAGAGAACCCGTGCACATGCGCAAAGACTTAGTGTGACTGTGTGAGAGCGAAGTCTTGCATCGTACCAATCACAATATCTGCAGTGCTGCTCGTGGCAACGTCATCTCGCTGGGTCTAACTTTAACCTCCCATTGAGAGTTGGTTCATTTGTTCGTTTCACCTTTAAATGTGAAAGGTAACTTGACTGATTCGTGTTCAAAGCCAGAGGTTAGAGATGATAGGAGGGATGATGGGTCAATTGGTTATTGGTATACTTTTGTAAACAATGAGTTCTAAACTGAATCCTCTTCTTTTTGCTTTGCAGTCTCCATCTTCACATGGATCTTAAGATTTATACTGTTTGATCAAATAAGTATTTAAATTGTAAAAGTATAACTGGCACACCTACATTGTTATCAGGAGCATGGAGAAAACTGTACACTGAATAGAAAGGAAAAGGAATTGAGAAAGATTGAAGGAGTTAAATAGGTTGGTTGGGGATGGTGGCTCATAATCATATGTAGTAAAGGGTTCTTAGCTAGATTTTTTTTTTGATGGATTCGGCGATCATTGTCACCGATCTGGTCTGTGTTTCCTACAGTCATATGCTACCTGATCGCCTCAGCAAAGGAGAGGAGGTCTGTAGTACTCTAACACAATATTAATGCAATGGCGTGTGTGTGTGGAATATTAAAACATTGATTATACATTTTTCTATTTAGTTATTATGGTTCTTGCCCCGAAGTTCAAACACTGTTGCCAACCTCATGAATTAGTTTTTTAGGAATTTACTGCACCAAAGTAGATTGAATGGCTTGTAAAGATAAGAGTACAGCTTTGTCTGATACATTTTATGAAACTGATATACCAGACTACTGTAACTATTCACTAAGTATGTTCCAATTTTCAACTAAAGTGAGGTGTTTGGGGATGTTTTTCAAAACTAGGGGGCAGTATTTTGTCACGTATTTAATTCATCTCCAACACTAAACTCCTCCTCTTCCTCCTGGCAGATTTTCTTTTTTTGCTTCAATTTTTTGAAGCACATTGTCTCAGAGAAGTTCTCTGCCATGAAGAAACCGAGGTGAGTGAAATGTCACGGAACAACAGACGTTTCAAATGGAAATGCACTTTTTATAAAATATTGTCCGTCCCTGAAATGGAAACCCTAGTCCTCATATAGTACACTACCATTACCAGAGCACTATTGGCCCTGGTCAAAAGTGGTGCACTATATAGAGAATAGGGTGCCATTTCGGGGACACATACATTGTCATTCAGCCTGTACACCCAGTGTACAATGCCCTTAAGCCACTCTTTTAAATGTTTCAACAGGAGAGTTGTAAGTATACCTACAGCCACTCAGGGCAATAATGCTGTTATTTCATGGTCCGATTCCCACTGTGACAAAACAGATTTATTTTTTCTCTCTGTGTTCTTTGATCGCTCGCTCTCTTTCACTTTTTTTTCTCTCCTCCCTCCCTCGCTCTTTCTTTTTCTCTCTCTGTGTCTCTCTGTGTGTGTGTGTATTGTTTCAGCATCCCTTTTTCTCTCCAGTCTCCACAGAAGGAAAAACTCTCATTTCAAAGACACTGATTTCACAGTGGACGACCTCTGCCATTTGAGTAAGTTGTTTCCCTGGAGACATTTCAAGAGCTTGAGACTAAGGTTCTATCAGTGTTATTGACCAAATTTAGTTATTTACATAGCCTTGTTCTGTTTAATGTTCTCTAGTCATGTAGTACTCTAAATACCACAGTTTTAAGTTGTTAGAGAAAAAATACAATAAAAAAATTGCTGACACCATTCAAACCAATGAGGGTTCGGAACTTAAAGTTATCTCAATCATATTTTTGCAGATTGAACCTTGTAGTCCCAAGCTCTTGATTTGCAACAGTTTATTTTCTGCATCAAAAGGGGGCTTAGGTGTTGGGGTGTTTTTTTTTTGCATTTTTAAAGCTTATGTCATGCAATGTTATGCATTTTGCCATGGCTAATCCTGTGTTATTTTGCTCAAACATAATAACAAAATGTATACTGCTAAATTAATTGTTTTGGGGAATTTTCAATTCTATCTGAGTGTAACTTTTATTTTGGTGATTGTTAGTTTTCAAAGATTATACTATAAAAATATATAGGTCCATTATCTTTTCTACGTATTTTATATATGGTTTTAATCATTACATTTGACATTGAAAACTTTTCCATACCATATTATAATTTAGTTTTACAGTTTGGATTTAGGCGACCTGAAAAAACGGTTAGGCGACCCTCCGCAAGGATTTCAATGGCAGAAAATCCCTGTTATATGAAAGGGATAATCAACAAGAGGCTATGTATTTTACTGAAAATAATGCATGATCTGAAAGATGTGTGCCACGACTAACCTTCCACAGAATTGCATTATTTTCCAGAGAACACATAGAGCCCGAAGTTGATTATCCCACTTATGCAATGACTATAATTTAAACATTTGTCGCTAGAAAATGTGTTCATTTGCCGATAGAAATGCACTGAAGTAGCTAGCTAGCAAGTTTACTAGATAGCTACAGCAGTTGCCTTGGTAACCAAACTGACTGACTTGCTAGCTTAGCTATCCAAACCATCAGTCCTCTTAGCTTGCAATGAAAATCAATTTTAACAATGGCAATAATATTTTAAATTCATCTTTTGCTTTCAAAAGCAGCTCAAATATAGAACATGGAAGAATGATATTCATAGCCATTGAATATTGCTGTGCATTATAGGGAGATAATTCACGCTGTCTGCTAGTGCGTCGTAGCACAAACCTTCCACATCAGGCATTATGTTCCATATAACTTATAGCCCCTCGTTGATTATCCCTTACATAATATTTTATGATGTCACAGTACCTACATGTACTTGGTAGTCTGTGGCTCATTAAACAGGTTTTCTTTTTTTTAACTAGGCAAATTCTTATTTACAATGACGGCCTACCAAAAGGCAAAAGGCCTCCTGCTGGGACTGGGGGCTGGAATATAAAATATAAATATAGGACAAAACACACATCACAACAAGAGAGAACACTACATAAAGAGAGACCTAAGACAACAACATAGCAAGGCAGCAACACATGACAACACAGCGTGGCAGCAACACATGACAACACAGCGTGGTAGCAACACAACATGACAACACAGCGTGGTAGCAACACAACATGACAACACAGCGTGGCAGCAACACATGACAACACAGCGTGGCAGCAACACAACATGACAACACAGCGTGGCAGCAACACATGACAACACAGCGTGGCAGCAACACATGACAACACAGCGTGGCAGCAACACAACATGACAACACAGCGTGGCAGCAACACAACATGACAACACAGCGTGGTAGCAACACAACATGACAACACAGCGTGGTAGCAACACAACATGACAACACAGCGTGGCAGCAACACAACATGACAACACAGCGTGGCAGCAACACATGACAACACAGCGTGGCAGCAACACATGACAACACAGCGTGGCAGCAACACATGACAACACAGCGTGGCAGCAACACATGACAACACAGCGTGGCAGCAACACAACATGACAACACAGCGTGGTAGCAACACAACATGACAACACAGCGTGGTAGCAACACAACATGACAACACAGCGTGGTAGCAACACAACATGACAACACAGCGTGGCAGCAACACATGACAACACAGCGTGGCAGCAACACAACATGACAACACAGCGTGGCAGCAACACATGACAACACAGCGTGGCAGCAACACAACATGACAACACAGCGTGGCAGCAACACAACATGACAACACAGCGTGGCAGCAACACATGACAACACAGCGTGGTAGCAACACAACATGACAACACAGCGTGGTAGCAACACAACATGACAACACAGCGTGGCAGCAACACAACATGACAACACAGCGTGGCAGCAACACAACATGACAACACAGCGTGGCAGCAACACAACATGACAACACAGCGTGGTAGCAACACAACATGACAACACAGCGTGGCAGCAACACAACATGACAACACAGCGTGGCAGCAACACATGACAACACAGCGTGGCAGCAACACATGACAACACAGCGTGGCAGCAACACAACATGACAACACAGCGTGGCAGCAACACAACATGACAACACAGCGTGGCAGCAACACAACATGACAACACAGCGTGGCAGCAACACATGACAACACAGCGTGGCAGCAACACATGACAACACAGCGTGGCAGCAACACATGACAACACAGCGTGGTAGCAACACAACATGACAACACAGCGTGGTAGCAACACAACAAGGTAGCAGTATAAAACATGGCAAGAAGGTAGAGACAACAATACATCACGCAAAGCAGCCACAACTGTCAGTAAGAGTGTCCATGATTGAGTCTTTGAATGAAGAGATTGAGATAAAACTGTCCAGTTTGAGTGTTTGTTGCAGCTCGTTCCAGTCGCTAGCTGCAGCAAATTGAAAAGACGAGCGACCCAGGGATGTGTGTGCTTTGGAGACCTTTAACAGAATGTGACTGGCAGAACGGATGTTGTATGTGGAGGATTAGGGCTGCAGTAGATATCTCAGATAGGGGGGAGTGAGGCCTAAGAGTTTTTTTAAAATGTTTAATAAATAAGCATCAGTGGGTCTTGCGAGGGGTATACAGAGATGAGCAGTATAGAGTGCAGTAATGTGTCCTATAAGGAGCACAAGACGTGTGCTAGAATAATTAGTATCGCTGCTAATGAGGATGGTATGCCATAATAATGAGAACTTTAGATAGTTCATTATTATATATTACATAAGGATAGAGGTTTGTACAGTGGTGCTAAGAAACTTTAGAAAAGCCATGGTATGAATTCCCACTGTACCTCAGTTCTGATTTAACATGATGAGCTTTTATGTCTTGTCCCCCTCGACATGATACACAGAGCTTTGAACGGAGCTGCATTTACAGCTACTGGAAACAATTAACCTCATTTCATAATGATTATGTTTGTTGATAGAGACTGTTGCGTTCACAGACCTGTTTGTCTCCATGTAAATTGTTGAGGCTGGGTTTGACTACAAGCTGTCACCTACTATAACGTCTCTGACCATTAGCTGTCATGTTATGATTCCCAGAGCCAAATGGGATCCCCTAAAACGGCAGACTTATTGTCCAGATCTCTGGCAAAAGGCAGGTATTGTTTGACTAAGAATTATTGTGGTTTCATGAGACACAAAATTCTTAAATATCAAACGTATACATGAACCAACATACAGACAACATTCCTGCCAAAATGTCACAATTGGCAACTTCCAGTGTATTTTTAATTAGTACCTCCCCTACAACTAGTCTCTCCTCTGATTGGTCTGATGGCCTGTCCGCTAAACCCGTGTCTCCCGTGTGATTGGTGCAGAGTCCAGGGACCGGGGCAGCGTGACCAGCCTGAGCAGTGACTTCTCTCTGATCACGGAGGACGTGGGCGGAGCCACCTGCCTCACCAACGACGCCGTGGACCTGTTTTCCGGCCAGCCCCTGGCAGCCTCCAGCTGGTGAGTTCTCCTCCCCCTCTCCGTCTGTCTATTGGTGTGACCCGTAACGTTAGTATAAAAATAATTATCTTAATTAAATCATTTAGTTAGCAGACGCTTTGTGTCTGCCCTGCTCTATATGTTGTGTCATGTTGACAAGTCTTCCTTCCATCGAATTCATCGAAGTCCAGTATGGTTCTAACTTCTTTGGAGAGAATGTGTTCTCAGCCAACTTGCCTAAAAGTAATACCAAATGAAGAGTAAGATAATGTCAAACCTAACTCTCCTTTTCTATGGCCTCCCAGGAGGAAGGGACACAACTCGTCCCCACAGACGGTGCTGTGGAACCGGCCCAACCCCCTGCAGGAGCGGCTGGCCCACCCCCTCAGTCAAGAAACCAAGTCCTCCAGCTCTTCCTCCTCCAACCAATCAGAGACGGGTTTCACGCATGCAGGCAGCAGTCCTATGTCTGTGCCCGGGAGAAGGTAAGCCTTCACTTAGAAGTCAGTCGTAGTTTTTTTTTATTTTAAAGATTTATTTTAAGTCTATTCAGAAGGCGATGGTATGAAATGAGTGTGGAAACAGAAATAGAGGTGCTACATGGGGTCGGAAGAGGGAAGTTTACATACACCTTAGCCAAATACATTTAAA